>NC_056748.1:654245118-654337618 GCF_019279795.1 Protopterus annectens
ATATATAGAGAGAGAGAGAAAAAGAGAGAGAGAATTTATATATTTATATGTATTCATGCCCATATATCAATAATGCAACTTTCCAAATGGCAAGTGATCAAACTCAACTCATCGATCACCTGCCGATTGAAAAATAACAAATTCTAAAGCACATTTCTTTTGCAGGGGGTGCAAGCCCTCTTCACTCCCCTGCTAAATTCTGACTTCACACTACAGTGAGGAACTCCATCCATCCATTCACAATCCCTTTTCCCATTCTTGCACATGGAATTGGAATATCACTTCAAAAGTGACAATCGTCTACAGCCAAAGTTCACACTACTGGGTGACTAGCCCTACCATGGCTGTACTTTCCTACCATACACTCGTACTCACGAGAACACAGGGTGGACATTCTGACTTTGCACATAAGGCTACTGAGATGAGAAATGAACCACTGAACCTCCTGCTGTGCAGAGACAACTTTAACCACCCCCCCCCCAAAAAAAACATATGTGCAACCCATAAGTAACATAACTAAGGGGACATAGCTGGGTGATAAAGCACATGCTTTGCATACATGAGGTTATGGGTTCAATTCTTAGCATCTCCTACAGTTAGGAAAAAAGCCAATATTTGTAATAATTAGATGTACTTTTTTTTTTTTCTGTTCAACAAAATGAACATTCGATCACTTGTTGATAAACCGTGGATGTGTCTGTGTGCATGTGTATGTGTGTATGTATGTACGCATATATATGTAGAAATATATAGGTTCATTGCTTCATAGGTAGGTACTAGGCTTTTGGCCCAAGGGCCTAAGTAAGCCTAGCCAACAAGGTTGAGCCCCTTTTGAGCAGAGCCACCAAAGTGATGCCCAGGGTGTATTTCCTATTTCCCATCCACTTGTCAAAATTTTCTTGAAGAGTGCTAATGAGGAACTTTGCTTGACATAGATGGGTAGCTTGTTCCAGATGATGGGAAGTCTCTGGGACAGGAATCTATCCCTCCAGCATTTCCTGTTTATTGTGAAAAGGTTTAGGTATCTAGAGCATGTAGCTTGGAGGGTTTGTTATTTCTTTAGGTGTAGCATGTCCAACAGCTCTGGGTTTGACATAGCTTCATATGTTAGGCAGAGATCACCTCGGAGTAGGCGATATGCTACGGAGTAAAGCTGGAGTTTTTTGAGATGGTCAGTGTAGGGCATCTGTTTGAGGCCAGTAATCCTCTTTGTGAGGTACTTCTGTGGCCTTTCCAGCTGCTGCAGATGTCTTGTGAGGTACATTCCAAAAGGGCGATGTACTCTATAATAGATCTAATGAGTGTCGAGTAGAGGGGAACAATGACCTCTTTTTTCTAGATGAGAACCCTTTTGTGATGAGGTGTGCCATGTAGAAGGATTTCCTGACTACTCTGGCAATGCGATTATCAAAGGAGAGACTACTGTCCACCTGGGTCCCCAGGTCTATTATCACACATTCGGCATTAAGTAGATTGCTGCCTATGTGGCAGTTCATAGGTATAGAGTTTTTACCAAAGGGGATGACAATGCACTTTTTGGCATTGAGCTTGAGGCCATGGCTCTGACATCAGACATCTGTCTCAGTGAGGCCCTTCTGTAGGATGTCCACATCATTTGGGGAAAAGAAGTCAATCATTTTCAGGAAGCATAATCTGCCTTTCACAAACCTGAACTGGGTGGGGTCCAGAGTTTGGAGGTTACTAATGTCTTTGTTTATGAGTTCCATGATGACACATTCCGTGGCCTTACAGACCAGGCTCATCAGGCTAATAGCGCAATAGTTCCCGGGATCATTGGTGGCTCCCCCTTTGTGGAGTGGGATAACTGTTGGTGTGCGCCATTCAGTGGACACAAAGCGTGATGTCTGACTATGATTGAACATGGTTCTTAGGTGGGGAGCCAGTTTGTTCTGGAGTTCGTGTAAAACGCAGCCTAGGATGTTGTCCGGTCTCATGGATGCTGTGTCTTTGGCTTTAGAGAGTACAGCTTTTACCTGTGTAGTTGTGATTACAGGGACTCTGCAGTCTTCCTGTACAGATATTGGTCCTTTATGGGCTGAGGGGGTAAAGTTAGCACTGAACCTATCTGCCAGGACGTTGGCAATATCAGTTGGTTCTGTAATTTTCATACCATTGAGCTGTAACTCAGAGCAGATCTGGGTGTTGCCACTGAGATTCTTGACATAGCTATAGAATGCTTTGTGGTTGTCCCTGGAATCAGTGGCAATTTTGTTTTCAAAGCTAGCTTTGCAGGATGTTATACGTGATCTCAACTTCTTACAGAGGTTGACCAGGGAACTCCTCCACTCATGGGATTTTACTCTCTTTTTGCAACAGTTTCTTCCTTCTGTTGTAGAGTTTTTTATGGCAGGGGACCACCAGATTGGGTTCCTTTTTTTGCAGGATAGCATCTTGGTTCTGTTTGGGATAGCATGATCCATGCACTTGTGTAAGTGCTTATAGAGTGCATCTGTGTAGGATTCAGCAGTCGTAACTGTATTGTCCATCTTCATGGGTTTAATGAAGTTCACCACTTCTGTCTTAAGAAGCATGAAGTTGGCTTTGGAGAAATTTTTTACTGTGATTTCCTTAATGGTGGGTGGGGGCGGGATGTGGATATCTAGGGTGATTAGCTTATGGTCCGATATGACCAACGAGGAGTTGACTTCAGGTATGGAACACCGGTCACTCATGTTGGTAATAACTAGGTCTAAGATACTGTTGCCCCTGGTGGGGGGTATGGAAAAGTTGATCCAGGGCATTGGAATTTATGAATTCCCGAAAGCACTGAGCGAAGGACTTGTTACATGAGTACTCCACAGTTAATGGTGGAGTAGTTGAAATCGCCCATTATTAGGGTGTTTGGCTGAACCCTAATATTTTCCAGTATATCAAGAAAAGAGTAGAGGGAATCCTGGGGCATGATGGGGGATCTGTAGCAAGCTACAATTTGGATTGCAGTTTTGCCCAGAGTTAGCTGCACTTGGATAACCTCGGATGCATTATGCTGAGCAACTAGCCTGGAGGTGTGGATATCCTTAACAGATATGGACAAACCTCCAACTTTGGTGTTCTGGTCCAGGTTAGGTGGCCGAAAAGTGTGGTATGAGTTATAGCCTGGTAATGCAGGGGTGCTCTCTGGAGTCATGAACCAGGTCTATGTCACTGCACAGATATCGATGTTCTCCATTTTAAGGAGTGCCTTGAGGAAGTGCACTTTGAGGTTTACACTTCTAGCATTGAGTAGCATTACCCTCAGTTTTTGATTGCCTGTTCCTGTTACGGTGGTGAATTTGTCATTTGAACCTTGCCTAAAAAAGGCACTATAGGGGAAGCAAGAGGCTTAGCCAGTATCCGGAATCCCAGGGGTGACAGGTGCAGGCCATCTGTGGCAAAGCATCATGGTCTGTCGACCATGTCATCCCAGGCAGACAGATACTGGATCCCCTTAGAATAACATCAGAAGCTTAGTCAATTGTTGGAGTCAATCATTTTGTACTTGTACTGCGGTATCATTCTGGGCAATGGCTGGATGCTACTCAGGGCTATGATCATACCTGCCTGGGCTTCAAGATCAGAGAGCTCTTCCATGTCTCTTTTCATGTAGTCCAGGGAGGTATGTCTCAGGTCATTCACACCAACATGGACAATGACAGAGTCATATATGTCCTTGTTGTGGAGTGACCTGAGTGTGTGGGTTATGTGGTGGATCCTGGCACCTGACAGGCAGCTGACAGTAACCTTCTACTTGTTTAGCCTGGTGAGTGGGACATCAATGTGCCTGACTACAGAGTCACCTTTGACTAGTGTGTTGGGTATGTTGTTTGGCCTTACGGGCTGTGGTTGAGTGGCTCACTGAGTCTGTGGGCTATGTGTCATTTGGGTTGAGTTGGGGGGGGTGGAGGTTGCTTGCATTTCTGCTTTGCAGGTCTCTGTAGCTTGAGTAGATTATTAATGAGAGCATCTGCGAATGTTTTTGTGTTTTCTATGTGTGGATTTTGGTGGTGTAGGTTTAGTGGGACTATGTGATGAGTGTGGTATGGTGCAAGTGTTTACGTTCTCCTCTTGACTGTCAAGTTCAGTCTTGGTTGAAGAGAGGTTTACCTCCAGTTTGTCTAGATAAGTGCATCTCTCACAGGTTGTGGTGTTGGATGGTAGGAGGAGAGGGTTGTCTGTGTACATGAGGCAATTGCTACATTGCCCCAAGATGCCCAGATTCATCAGATAGAAAGGAGAGAACACTGGGATCTGACCCTTGGACATGCCTGAATAAAAAACTACTTTCCTCTAGACAAGTGAGAAAAGTGAGTATAAGAGCTGATTTTCTCTAAGCAAGTGAAAGTAAGTGTGTGTGTGTGTATATATATATATATATATATATATATATATATATATATATATATATATATATATATATATATATACTGCTTTTATTGTTACCCTTGTTAGTTTTAGTCATGGCCATAAAAGGTATAATAAGGACTAGTTCACTTACCTTGTTAATAAATAAGCAAATAAAAGGAATATTCTTAACCTCAAACTAATCCACATGCTTACACAGCACACAAAACTAATTAGGTAACAAAATCCAGGCAGCACCCCCATTACTCATTTCTTCAAACCCCATACACTGTGTACTTTTGGCATTTTACTTCTTGCATTTACTTGTCTACTTTCCATTTTTTTCTTAGACGTAAGCAACTCCCTATATGCCCAACCCTGTGGCTACTTTATTCTTAAAAATCAATCCCTCTCTCAACCCTTATAAAATCATTCTGTTCCTGTAGTCTATTACACAGGACTTCTTCCTATGTTTTCCTTTGAAGCCTCACCCTGTCATTGCTCCACATGACCCATTCCCCCTGCCTTGCTTTTTGACCACAGTTGCCTGTACTCGTCTAACCACCAGCCTTCCTGTTATTTGTCATCATATATTTGCCCACAACAAGCTAAAGCAAAATGAAAAACACCAAAAGGACTAATGAAGAAAATGTAATTATTGTTGAGCTGACATAGTTGTAACTGATACTGTCGCATCACTAGCCTACAGTTACGTCTGCATCTCTGATCTTCTATCTGGCTCTTACCTTTCCAGTCTATAAAAAAATGTATGAGTAAGTCTATGTCCAGAGAAAAGGAGGCCTTGTTGGCTCCTTAGCAGTACATTCCAGACTATCTGATTCTGCTATTCAACCACCTGTAGAGTTTGTAGTTAAACATTTTTCAAACGGTGGCCCGTTACCGTCTTTCATACTTCACCAATATTTCTTAGCCAAGCCAGTTCGTTCACCTCACAGTCCAGAAGACTGGACATTCGTTTCTGGAGCACTAATGCATCTGTACTCAGCCACAAGAAGATTACTTTCATTTATTTTAGACTCACTGGTTTACTGCTCACCTTTATATAGCCTTCGTGGACATGGTTTGTGGCCTTCACCTTCATGTACCTTGAGAGCAATTTACAGCAAGTCAAATGATTTTTTCTAAAGCCATTTTGCTTCCTGCTGTTTAAAAATGCTAGCTTATACTAAGTGCCCATTTCCTCCTTTCTGATCTGTGATACCTGTGTCCATATTGTCGTTTCTCAAAAAGGTTTGTATCTACTGGAATGAGAACAGCCTTAATCTTTTTGTCTTCCATACTCTTCATGGTGATTCCTCTGTGTTCTTGTTCCAACTCTTATGCTGACATTCCTATACTGAGACATCTGATCAGCTGACACCTGATAGTGATTGCCAACTTCTCAAAGAACAGAACAGGTCGTAGGCATGTTTTTAACCATAAGCCAAGGAAACAGTTGCTCAGCATATGCAGCCTTGTAAATAGTTCATAAAGAACATACAGACACATTACAATTACATACTGCATGTTACTTATTAAATGCATGTGATAAAGAAGAAATCCACTGCAACTACTGCACTTGACTGTACACATACACAACAGTCTCTCCACTGTTTGAGGAGTGATAGGCAGTGTCCCCAGTTTCCATTACATTATGTGGGGTGTACTTGTATGGTTGTCTCTCCACTACTTGAGGAATGGTGGGCAGTGTCCCCTAGTTCTTCATTACATTAATTGGGGTGTACATGTATGGATGTATCTCCAATGCTTGAGGAGTGGTGGGCAGTGTCCCCAGTTATCCATTACATTATGTGGAGTGTTCTTTTATGGATAGTATAACAGAAAACTGCAGTAGAGCTGAACTGATGCATGGATGCTGCTCTGCTAGCTTGTGTCAATGCAGGTTTGCTGCAACAGTAACTGGGAATGGGGTGTTGAGGACTGTCTAGACATTAGTAATATGCTTTGGTCCCCATTAACCACTGCAGTATAGTGCTCAAGACCAATAAAGGTAGGTTTGATGGTCAGAAAGCATGAAAGCAAAAGAGAGAAGACAAATATCAAACAAATGTTTTTTTCTGGTTCACATTTCTTACCATTGTTAGGTCTGGGTTTTCACTTACAAACTAATGCTTCAGTTTAAGAGTGCTTCATATACAGAAACTATAATGAGTTCAATAAAAAATGTAGTTTTCAATAGACAGTTTTTACTTTGTCACAGAGAGAAAACATATTTGCACTGTTTCATTTTTTTAACTTTGTAGTCTTAACACATTCATTATATATCACTACTACTCTGTAACAGTTGCTCTCTTATTCTTATCTGTGCAATACATTCTTAGAGCAAATTAATATTACCCATTCAGAGATATTCTAGCCTTTTTTAGCTTTTTTTATATTGTACAGCAAAACACAGACTTAATGTGTCACTTCATTTTCCTCTTAGGGAAAAAAAATAAATAAAGGCTAGCTAACTCCAAATTAGCAAGAATAATATCTCCACCACCTATCTGAATAACTTCACTCATTCTAACATGACTACTGCTTTCAATGCACTCATTAATGACCTCTTTTAAATACCCATTAACTTTAATAGAAAATTTGCTATCACAACCCATTACCTTGTCATTCATGAAGCTTCGCTCCTCCTTTCCTTAAATGCCACTAATCAACTAAACAGACAAACGTATCTGTTAAACTAACCTAAGAAAATATACTCTGTACTCCTCTCCCATGCTCCCCAAGAAAGTCCCTTCTTTATAACTGTTCTTTTTTCAGATTCATTCTATATTTTTCCATCCAGTAATATACTCTCTAGTTATTTTAATTTCTATGTGAAAACAATCGTGCATCCACCCCTACATACATAACTCCTCTTATTCTCTATGCTTTACATTCCATCCTCCTACACATCTACTTTCATCCTCTCTATCTTCTGTCAGTTTTCAACAGAAATGGAAGAATCATTGGTGCCCTATATTTATCTTTTCCCATAGTCATACTTAGCTTCACTTGCCAGTTAAGAACATGTGATAAGCTACACTGTAAATATATGATACTGATTACTCTTAAGGCAAAGTGGTAGCGATCAATGACCACCTCTTTCCTCCACATAATTGTATACTGTCAGACATTCAGTCATCATCACTAGCATGTAATTCCATGTGGTCACGCTTTTCCTTTCATATCACCGCCATTCTCACTTTCATTTTCCATCCCCTCACTAGCCTACATTAGCATTAACAACCATGATCCGTCTTTCACTTTGCTCAAGTTATTCCTATTCAGTGATTATCTACAGTATACACTGTTTACACAAAACTAATACTCAAATTATTAGAGCTCCCAGATGAACTTCCATAAATAGTACACCTGAAATACGCATTTAACCTAATACACCAAGTGTCACGTATCTAGAGGACATTTCTTACCGATAACCTCATATAATTTACTTGTATGTGCTATGTAAGCCTCCTGCTTCACTGACATTTGTTTATTTCAGTTGTTTTATCTAAAGTCAACTTGCTCACAAATATATTTAACAGTTTAACAGGGCTGGTGTTAGCATTTTGGAGTCCCCCAAGGCACTTCCAATCTATGTATCACCCTGTCACTGCCACCCCTTCTAAGCAACCTTTTAGTTCATGCTGCAAACATTTAGGAGTAGTATGCACAGACTCACCTGTAACTACAATGCTTTATATTACAACAGGCCTGTGTACCACACTCTGTTGGCTCATCTCACAAAGGGGCATTTATAGTTACTGACATTTAGTTGCAACAATGATACATTACAACAACTCTATGTACAGGTCTGGACTTAGGTGAAATGGAGCTCTAGCCCTACTGTTTTAGCCCCCCCCCCCCTCCACACACACACCTTCTAGTCTTCCCCTATGTTTCCTTCCATCTTTTGATTGTTTATTTTTTTTTTTACTTTTTTTTGATTGTTTACTGTTTAATTAATATGTGTTGCCCCAACACTGGCTCAGTGATCAAGGAGCGGCACTCCTCACCACTGGCAACAGTGGGGGACGTACACACTGGGAGGATGACAAGTACACACACACAGTAAAGTGCAATTTCTCCTAAGAGCACACAGAGACCACAGTCAGTCTGGGGCTGGTTTCTCCCTCTTTCTCCAACTCCCCAATAAGACTCCCCACTGGCACAGCTATAGGGGTGACATCTTAGCTGAGTGGTCAAACCGAGAACTTCAGCACCCTCTCTGTTCAACCAGTGCTTCGTGACCCTGCCCAAGTAGCTGACACAAACACATACTTTGAGGTTTGATTTATACACATACACACACACACACACACACACACACACACACACACACACACACACACACGGGAAAGGCTGGCACAGGTTTCCTAGCTATGCCCCCTACTGCCAAGACCATAAGGTAGTTTTCACCACCATCAGTCACTAGTTATCAGCTACTTTAAGGCCCTTAGCAAATGGTGTCCAATCTTACTGTGTAATGTTGCTATTAAACCAAGTGGTAGTTTGACCAAGAGCAAGACTATTAGGAGTGGCCTGCACAATGTCACCAAATGGATATGCAAGTATTCTAAGATCTTAAATATGTCTCACAAATATATGTGGCAATAACAGGATTAAATATATTTAAGAATAAATAATAAAAGAACATGAAAATATTCAGTAAAGATCAAGGGCAGGGAAGATCATCAACGACCCTTCACATCCAGGCCACCATCTTTTTGAACTATTACCATCAGCCAGGCATTATAGATTAATTTGCACCAAAATAAGCAGATATAAGAACAGTTTTTTTTCCACACGCCATCAAGTTCATAAATGGTTAACTCAGCTTACTAGGTTGGGGTTTTATTTTTCCCAAGCCCCCGAGGATTCTGTAGTATTGTTTGGATATTGTTAATACCTGTTTCTTTCAGAGTTTATTTCAGCATTTTTTGCACTGAGTTGCACTTTGCACCTTGTATGTACATGTATATTTACTTTTTTGTCTTGTTCTTAATAGTTGCATATATGTTGTTTGTCTTACTCTTAATAGTTGTACGTATGTCATTTATGTAATTCATACTTGGAGAGTCACTGAAACCGGAGTCAGATTCCTTGTATGCATGCATACTTAGCCAATAAATGTGATTCTGATTCTGATCTTGGTCTGCGCACACCATGCACATTACTTTTTTTTTCCTCTTCTCACATTTGCTTTACTCTTCAGCTTTTTCAGTAAGCTGTAACTTTTTATATGCTCTGAACTGCATTTTAATTTTTTTTCTTTTTACACAACCTTTTCATCAATGATGGCTTGAATAGAAATTTTGATTAAGGTGATTGTGAGGAAAGTGAAAAAGCAATAATGATTACAGTAATGTATTCTGCTTTGTTGCTCCTAGACAGAATAATGATTACAGTAATGTATTCTACTTTGTTGCTCCTAGACAGTATACTGCCCCTACAGAAGCTATAATAACTGTTGTACACCTCTGAGGTCTGTGAGAAAAATAAAAGAAGCAATGACCACACTGTCTTCAGCCCAAGCACAAGTTGGTAATGACGTTCTGTGCACACCTCTAAGGTTTGACTGTGATGAAAATTAAAGAAGTAATAACTACACAATCTCCAGCCCTCCATATAACCTACAGCAGCTTTCTGTAAACACACACATATAAGCAGGGCTGGTGTTAGCATGGGTGGGGTTGAGAGCAGAGATCATTATCAGCTTTATCCTAACAGAGTCATATCACAGTCCTGTTCAGGTTAAAGATTATAATTATACAATTAATACATTTTTCTCAAAAAAATAACAGCTTTTGTGGGGCCCTCACACAGTCAAGGATGATTAAGGGAGCCCCTGAATCCATTTATACAATCTGCAGAGTGGGGGCCACCAGACTTCTAAAATATGAAAAGTGCCTGAATGTTCTGTGATATATTTTATGCCATACATCTGAAAATGAAATATAATTACTGGTTATCTGTATTTTTTGCTAATACCCGGAAGAATAATGTACATGTCCTAGCATTATTTGGTGTCTGGACAGATAAAAAATCAGTGACATTTTTAGACACACACAAGCATAATAAGTCATAACAATGCCAGTTTTGTACTTATTTCAGCAAATAGCAATACATTGTACAACACTGGTACTGCCACACCAGATCAGTGACTGTTGTTTAGCAATCATCAAACAGCAGCATGGGTAAGTGAGTTTTATTTACCTTGTTCTGTCACTGGTTTTGCAGAACTTCCCTGATCTTATCTCATACTTTAGCTCTGTCCTTCATAAAAAGTTTCATTTGCTGATAAATCACAGAGGATTACAGACAGTCAATGAATGCAGACAGTTTTATATTTCTTACTGTCTAAAAATGCATGTTGATGCAAAAGGTGTTATTCTATGAACTTTTTAAGTGAATTACAATAAGATTTAAGACATGTTTCTGATTTTGAGACTTTATTTTGCTATTATTTATGGCACTGGCTGAATTCTTCTGCAAAGAAGGTGAAAGTTATAGTATCTGGTGTTCTGCCAGTATTTATAAAAGTTCCAGAAAGAGAAAGCCATCCCTGAAAACTGGAAGCATCATCTCTTCTTAAAATCCAGGGTTTGCACTGAAATCAGTCACTCTGGGGTGGTGATCTCTCTAGTGCATACCTTGTTCATGTTCATTATTAGCTTTATCCTATTAGGGGCATATCACAGCCCTTTTCAGAATAAGAGCATAATCAGGAAATCAATACATTTTTCCTCCTCATTTCCCCCAACCAGCAACAGCTTTTGTGGGGCCCCCACACAATCAAGGATGATTAAGGCCTCCCCACAGCCACAGGTATTGCAGATACCTAAAGATGGCTATGATGTTAGTTTTAGTGGAAAGAATGTCCACCAGCAGGGTTTAACTAAGCTAGGGGCACTATGTCAGTGGTAAAACATTTAATGGACTTGTGAAGCTTGTTATTTGATAAAACACTGTTAATATAAGCAGAGTTATTACCAAGTTGGTTTATTAAGTATGCAAGATTGCTAAATTATCTTTTGTTGGTTTGACAGATGTTACAAAATATCAAAATAAGATAACTTGCTGTGTTTGGGGGGCCCCCAGGAACAGGGGGACCCCAGGAACTGCAGGGTTTGTTGGTGCCTAAAGTCGGCTATGCAGTTTAAGCTATTATTTTATCTAATATCTACAAAGCAGTCCTTCTTTACCATTAACAAAAAGTTCCATTCATATTGCACTTATATAAGTATTAATCCTAGTCAGTCTTGATAATGGCAGTAATAATATAATCTGTACTCAAAATAATAGACAAAATATGCTCTTTTTTTGGGAACATTTTCATTGTGGGCTCTGTATCTTGGTCTCTATACAATATCATATCCTTACATGCAAGTGGTCAAGCTTTCTTAAGTGGTATTATAGGCTAAACTGACATTTTTTCAGGTGCACTTGAAGTGCCATCCTTTAGTATACTTTCACTTAATATTGAAGAAACTTTATAATTTAATTTTACATGCCTAATTAGATGAACTGACAATGGCATGTAGACTTTTTCTACTACTGCATAATAAAAAACAAACAAATGAACAGAAAATAAGGGTGTTAATGAGACACCATCACTTTATTAAACATATTATCCATAAACTCATCATACCCCTACATTTTCTAGGTTAATATTAGACTCCATAGTCTAGCCAGCCATCCTGAACCATGGATCATGGCAAAAATTAGAAGGTGCAGCACCCAGCAGGATAAAAGCACTCTAATTAAACTAAACAAACAACTCAGAGGACAAATAAAGTATAGCAAGGCCAAATTTGAGGTAAGTCAAGGACAACCACAAAGGCAATACACAATTGTGTGCAGAGCTCATTGTAAATGGAGCCACCTATACTGAGCTAGAAGATATAGCAAACCTCCTGGCTGATAAATTCAGCTCCAACTTTACTCCCCTCTCCCCCTCAACCTTCCCTCAGTAAATATCATCAAATATAACTCCCCCTACTATCACTAGGGAACAGGTCCTTAATGCTCTCTCTAAGACCAGGAACACTGCATCAATGGGCCCAGACAATATCCCAGGATACATTCTAGATAGCATGAAACATGACCTATCAGAACCTCTGGAATCACTATTTAACTGTAGCCTCCAAACAGTCTTCGTGCCTCATGAATGGAAAAGAGCAACAGTAATCCCTCTGCACAAATATGGGCTATCTACAGACCCTGGAAACTACAGACCCATAAGCGTCACTAGTCTTATATGTAAAGCCATGGAAAGAATTATCATGGAGATGATTAATAGAGATATAGTAAACCTCCAGGCACTGGACACAACCCAGTTTGTTTTCGTAAAGGGCAGATCATGCCTATTCAACCTGATGGACATATTTGAGAAGGTCACCAAAGCAATGGATGAGGGCAAAATCGTTCACACTGCCTACTTGATCTAGCCAAAACATTTGACACAATACCCCACTCTGGCATTGTTGACAAACTCAAGAGGTTAGGTACAAACCCGTATGTCACTCAGTGGATAGCCAACTGGCTCACAGACAGGACTCAGAAAGTTAGAATTGGGGAGTCCACGTCTACAAAGAGGCCAGTCCCAAGTGGAGACCCTCAGGGGTCAGTCCTTGGACCGCTCCTTTTTGGCATTTACTTCTCAGAAGTCAAGGTCAATGTCAGTGGTATCTGGCTGACTAAATTGGCAGATGATTGCAAATTAGGAGCAGTCACTGAATCTCACACTGACACAAATGTTCTCCAGGAGGGCTGACACAGACAAACAACTGGTGTCAGAGTCATGGACTAAAACTAAATGCCAAGAAATTCATAATAGCGTCCTTTGGGAAGTCATCCATCCCTGGAAACTATCGTCTTGACAACACACCCCTTAGAGTTGACCCAGTAGTCAGGGACTAGGGACACACACAGATAGTAATCTAGCCTTCGATCATCACATGTCTACAGTGGGGAGGAAATCATTCTATGTTGCACAACTTATAAACAATGGTATGGCATCTAAGTCCAAGGAAGTCAATGTTCCACTGTATTCAGCATTCGTCAGACCTATCATTGAGTACAATGCCCCCTTTGGTATGTACCTGTCCAGGCACATCCAACAAAAGGAACGTCCACAAAGATTCCTCACTAAAAGATTACAGGGCATAAGTAATATGTCCTATGCAGACCACCTCAAGGCTCTATCCCTGTATTCTGTCTCCTACAGGCTTTTGAGGGGAGGTCTATGCCTGGCATACAGGGCATTGTCAAACCCCACGCGGATGGACCTCCTGCATATCCATTAAACAAATAGTACCAGAATTACCCATTCTAAAGACTTAAACCTTGCCTGTGATATAAACAGGACCTGCTGAAGAGATAGGTATGTATCACAGAAACTACCCTGTCTATAAAACAGGCTCCTCCATCCAAGTGTAACAGAGTTCCTCCTTAATAAAATTCAACTGCAACTTGGACAATTGGATGGGGAAACCAGAAATTCATCCTTGGTTTGGCACCTATGTCTCTGATGCAAACAGATAACCTGTAAATGGTTCATCTCCCAAGCCCATGCTTACACTTATCAGAACTTGTCAGAGATTTGGGATGCATGGCTAGGCTTAAAAAGGCCCTTGTGGTCATTAGCCTAGTAAACACCTATGAACCTATGATAGGTCTGATAAGCAAGGCTGTCAAAAATTACCTTTCCTTCAACTCATCTTCTATTTTTCCCACTGTATCAATGCCACTAAATTCATTAATTTATTTTACTTTCCTCCTCCAATGATTGTGTCTATGGAATAGACAGTCCTTTTAGTTTTCTAACAGATTTCCATTTCAGAATAAGTTTAGGGTAGCTGGGAACAAGGTTTTATTTTTCGGTGTTTTATGCTTACACCACATTATCACATAAATAATGCGAGAATATTTTCTTTTCAGTCACTTCTGAAGAGTATTGTTCTACAAACATCATTAATCCAGCCAAAATCATCATTAATCCAGCCCCAGACAGTTTTCAGCCTGCCTGCCACAGCTTCCACAATGTTTATCTGGTGTTATCATAAGTCAGAAGCTCTAGCAGTATTGGTATTGATTGCAGGACCTTACTGTGTTTGTATAGGTCACTTTCACATCACAAAGGCACGCAGTAGGTGGACTGGTGGCTTTAACTTGTCAATAAGTGTGTCTGTGTGATAAGGAAGTCACATCTGGCAATCTACTTCTTTTCCTTCCTTGCCTAATATACTATGTGGATACTGGAGGCATTCATGTGGTTGCTACAGGAGTTGGATGCAACTCAACAGTAGTGGATGGCTGGTTGATTTCCACGCGACTTCCATTTCAAAAAACTGCAAGCACTTCCCTGCTGCAATACTGAGGAACATGTAATAAATTCAGTCCATTCAACCATTTTTTAACTCTCACATAATCTAACAAATCATTTTTATCTTCACTATCCAAAAGACCAGTCTTAAATTATGATTTTGTGCATTGCCTTCCAAACCAGTGAGGTGCAACTTAAGTCATACTGAGAATAAAACAACTGAGCTAGAAAAATAATTTCCACCATTTGCTAGCTTACACTCTACATCATCACCTTTGATTGAGGGGGAGTTTGGTACCCTTAGTGGTAACAAATACCAATCTTTTCAAATAAACATTGAAATGCTCTGTCAAATTCCACAACTTAGTTTGTGCTGCCCACCAGTCTATTGGCTACACAGGTTCAAAGGTTCATACTAGGCTATCTGCCCTGGGGCAATTATAAGCCTAGCCCGATTCTGTATGGCTTACGCCACCCCTTGATTTGAGTATACTGTGCCCTTTTTAAGGTTTAGTTTACTGTGCCCCTGTCTAATAGTGACACTTGAGTAATCCCTGGGACAAACCTACGATCCCCCATCCACCTATCGAGATTCTTCTTGAAGAGATTCAGTGAGGTGCTCTGCCTCACATGAACTGGAATTCTATTCCAGAGTGAAGGGAGCCTCTGGGTTATGAACCTGTCCCTCCAGCAAGTTCTATTTATTTCTGTGCTGAGGTTCAAGTCCCTCGAGCATGTGGCTCTAAGGGATTTAGATTTACTGAGGTGGAGCATGTCCATTAATTCTGGATTTGACATAGCTTTGTATGTCAGGCATAGATTGCCTCGAAGTAGGCGGTATGCAACTGAGTAGAGCTGGAGTTTTTTTAACCGAGCAGCATATGGCATCTGTTTGAGACCCTTGATCCTCTTGGTGAGATACTTTTGGGTTCTTTCTAATTGCTGCAGGTGTCAGGTAAGGTGCATCCCAAAAGGGGCATTGTATTCTATGATGGGCCTGATGAGGGATGAATAAAGGGGCACGATTACCTCTCTTGATCTAGATGTGAAACCCTTCGTGATGAGGTGGGCTATGTAGAAGGTCTTTCTAACCACTTTGGCAATGTGGTTTTCAAAGGAGAGATTGCTATCAACTTGGGTCCCCAGGTCCCTAATAACTTTCTCTGTACTTAATGGGTTTCCGCCTATGTGGTAATTTGTGGGCACATTGTTTTTGCCAAAGGGTATGACTATACATTTTTTGGCATTTAGCTTTAAACCATGGCGCTGGCACCAGTTATCTGTCTCTGTGAGACCTTTTTGAAGGATGTTTGTGTCAGCTGGAGAGTTGATTATGGCGCCCAGTTTGCAGTCATCTGCGAACTTGGTGAGCCATAGTCCTCCCACGTTTGCCTGTACCTCGGAAAAGTATATACCGAACAATAGTGGTCCCAGGACAGAACCCTGTGGGATGCCACTTGCGACCGGTTTCGAGTCTGACATGGCTCCAGCAACTCTCACTCTGTGGGTTCTGTCTTTGAGCCAGTTTGCGACCCATCTTGTGACATAGGGGTTTATATTTAAGCTGGATAGCTTATCTATGATGCCTGAGTGGGGTATTGCGTCAAATGCCTTTGCAAGGTCCAGAGAGGCTGTGTGGACTACCTTCCCTTCATCTATGGCTTTGGTGACTGTTTCGAAAAAGTCAACCAGGTTCAAAAGGCAGGATCTGCCCTTGACAAAGCCGAACTGGGTAGGATCTAGTGTCTGTAGGTCCCCAATGTCTTTGTTTATGAGCTCCATGATGATTCTCTCCATAGCCTTGCAGACTAAGCTAGTCAGGCTTATGGGGCGATAGTTTCCAGGGTCCGTAGAGGCTCCACCTTTGTGGAGTGGGACCACTGTTGCTGTACGCCATTCTGTGGGCACATATCCTGTAGTGAGGCTGAGATTGTATAGCTGTTTTATTTGAGGGATTAGTTCCTCTTGGATTTCATGTAGGATGCAACCTGGGACGCCATCTGGTCCCATGGAAGCAGTGTTTTTTACTTTGGAGAGGGCAGCCTTCACATGAGCATCAGAGATGTTTGGGAGGCAGCCCTCTGCCAAGATAGATACTTGCTCTTTTGGGGGGGAGGGGGTGGAGAAGTTTGCACTGAACCTGTCTGCCAGGATATTGGCGATATCTGTGGGTTCAGTGTATTTTTTGTCATTTAGAATCAACTCAGAACAAGTCTGGGAGTTGCATCCCAGGTTCCTAAGGTAACTGAAAAAAGC
Organism: Protopterus annectens; assembly: GCF_019279795.1. Classification (NCBI taxonomy): domain Eukaryota; kingdom Metazoa; phylum Chordata; order Ceratodontiformes; family Protopteridae; genus Protopterus; species Protopterus annectens. Next base: position 654,262,043 of record NC_056748.1, read on the forward strand.
CTTATGATTGTCTTTGGTGTCCTGTGCAATTTTTCTCTCAAAGCTGGCCTTGGAGGATTTTATGAGGGATTGTCATTTTTTGCTAGTACTGATCAGAGATGTCCTCCCTATTAGGGATTTTGCTCTATCATGTAGTAGCTTCCTCCTTCTGTTGTACAGTTTATTTATGGCAGGGGTCCACCAGACTGGACGCCTGCCTTTGGATGATTGGGTCTTGGTTTTGTTTGGGATAGCATGATCCATGCATTCCTGGAGATGTCCGTAGAATGCGTTTATATAGGATTCTGCAGTTTGGGCCATAGTTTCCACTGGCCCTGGGGCCTTGAAGGATTCCACTTCGGTTTTGAGAAGTGAGAAGTTCGCTTTTGAGAAGTTTTTCACTGTGGTTTTCTGGGCTGGGGGTGGGGTCGGGATGTGGACATCCAGTGAAATTAATTTATGGTCTGATCTTACCAATGAGGGATATACTTCTGGTGTGGAGCATAGAGTCCCCATGTTGGTAATGATCAGGTCTAGTATGTTGTCCCCTCTTGTGGGAGTGGTGACTAGTTGTTCCATAGCATTTGAGTTTATAATTTCCAGGAACCTTTGGGCTAAGGTGCTGGGGCTTGAGTAGTGCTCCCAGTCAATGTTTGGGTAGTTGAAGTCGCCCAATATAATGGTGTTCAGAGAGATCTTCATGTTCTCCAATGTTTGGATTCCTGATTTTGAGAGGGTGGTATGTAGGATGCTATAAACTGAAAAGCAGTCTTGCCCACTGTTAGTTGCACATGGATGGTCTCCGATACTTCGTGCAATGCCACTAACCTGGAGGTGTGGATATCCTTGATAAATATGGAAACTCCCCCTCCTTTTGTGGTTTATTCCGGGTTTTGGGGCCGAAAAGCATGATATGAGGTATAGCCTGGTAGTGCTGGGGTGCTCTCTGGAGCCTTGAACCAGGTTTCTGTCACTGCACAGATATCGATGTTCTCCATACTGAGGAGAGCTTCGAGTGTGTGCATCTTGAGGTTAAGACTTCTGGCGTTAAGCAGCATTACCCTTAGTTTCTTGTTCCTTGTGCTGTCTATGGGGGTGGGTTTGACTTTTGAGCCTTGCCTAAAAAAGGCACTATGGGGGTGGCAAGAGCCTTTGCCAATATCCGAAAGCCCAGTGGTGACAGGTGCAAGCTGTCCCTAGCGAAGCAACGTGGCTTGTCGAGCATGTCATCCCAGGCTGACAGACACTGGATCCCCTTTGAATGACACCAAAATTTTAGCCAATTGTTAAAATCGATCATTTTGCATTCACTCTCAACACCATCAGCTTCTCTAGATGGCAAGCACTCAACATCATGGTGACTTAGTTCGGGTCTATATTAGAACATCAAAGTTTCAGAACATCGAATGTTCTAATATCAAACCCTATTCAGTGAACGCTGAAAATAGTGAAGCTGCAGAAAAACAAATTTTTTCCCAGGGAAAGAATTTGGTTGTCCGTTTCTGTCGCTTTGCTATTTTCAGCGCTGTGGTGGAAAGTTACGGGTCAGGTTCAGGTACATGTGCAATTGTGTGGACGTGAGGGTTAGGGCGGGTTAGGTGAGTTAGGGTTAGGGCATGGGTCAGGTAAGTGTGCGACTGTGTGGACGTGAGGGTTAGGGCGGGGTAGGTGAGTGTGTGATTGTGAAGGACCTTAGGGTTAGGGTTTGGATTAAGGTAAGTGGATAGTTAGTGATGTATGTACAGTTTAGTGTAAGGTTAGATGTAAGATTTTAGGTGTATGTGTGTGGATTGCTGTTAGTTTGGTGTGCTTGTGTTGTGTGAATGTGTTTCGGAACAGCAACTTTTTTCCCTAGGAAAAAAATTCACTGTTCTGAGTGTTCGATGTTGTCAGCGTTCGCTGAATAGGGTTCGATATTAGAACAGTCGATGTTCTGAAACTTCAATGTTCTAATATAGACCCATTAGTTGTGATTCTTGAGGTAGCTCTCTCTAAAAACTCAGGTTCCACAAAATAATTTATCTTCAAACATTCACCGATGACTATCTTTTATCTCCCACAAAACTACATCTGGTTAACTATTTTAATACATTTATTAAATCATTTTCACTAGTAAGAAAACAGAGCAATCTGAGAAAATGTCCACCTTCAAGCAACATCAGCATAACTATTTTCATATATGCTAACTACGCATACTCCTGACAGATGCACATGTGTATAAATAAAGCCAATATACTTCATATAATATACTGATTAAGCAACAAAATAGGTAGTATAAACTGTAGAGGGCAACCATGTATATGCAATGAAAATGCAGCTTTGGGTAGATTCAAGGGTGTAATATAAAACAATTAATTGGCACTTCAAGTATAATATATTGAAAGGCAAGCATATAACAGAGTCTGTCCTAGGTAATGGGCAATGAAAACTATATGTGAAACAGTAAAAACAAACATATAGAACTTCAAATGGAGGTGTGTGACCTTTCTTTCTAATACTGATTCCTATTAAATCAGCTTATACCAGCTTTTTTGTTGTTCATACATACTTCAATAATTTATATACATTCCAAAGCTATAAATTGATAAAATGCAACACTGTTCCTTTCCCAATATGTATGTATTGCATTAAATATGCATTACATTTTATAATGCATTTGACATCTCATAATTCAAAAGGAAAGATAAGACTGACACAAGGATTGCCGAGTCATAGGAGGGGCACGGTAATGCTCTTGGTGTCAAGGTTACAATGGGAGCAAACAGTGAAAAGGTACATTTTTTATTTTGTGCCTAAACTTTTTTTTCTCCTTCCTCTGCTCTCCCATCCAGCATTAGTAAGAACGGACATCCCCATCCTCAACACAAGGCTGGTAGCTAATGTAAAAAGACTGAAAGATCAGATCTCTCCAGCTGATTTACCTCACAGAAAAAGAAATATGAATGCCATTTCAAAAATGCATTAAGGATCCTACCCCCCCCCCCTTTGTATTAGCTAGGTGCGATGGCAGAAAGTTCACAGAACCAAATACTTTTGTTGCACATACACAATTCATTTGACTTGCTGATGATTATCAACAGAAATATATTACATTCACATGAAAATGTAAATTAGTCACTCTGTCTGCTAGCACTGACAGACACTAAGGTAACAACCAATTCACGTTTTCTGTAGTCACACACTGTCGCTTCACTCCACCATTACTTTTGATGTAGTCAGACAGCTGATGATGAAAGAGATAAATAATGGAGATGTCATCCAGTGATGTACAGCTATGATGTGTGACTACAATAATATTCACCTTAAGTACGAATATAACGACACAAAAATATTCTGTAGTTGTACAAATCCAAACGGCATGCATAGCCACACCCATTTCTGTATCTGAAAGAATAGGTGAGGGGAATGGCCAAAGTAACTGCTAATTTGGAGTTCTTTATGAATTGCAGTCACTAAAGTAATTGTTAATTTGGAGTATTATTTCACAAAGTCAGTGTCTACAAAGAGCACATTAATTCACTGTTTCATTCATAAATGGTGAACTGCAGTTACTCATTATGTGTGGTTGTTAGGAAAGTATTCAAAGAGCTAGTAGGTACTTAAAAACATAGAAAGCATGACTTTAATGTTTCAGTGTGCCAAACTTGCATGTACATTTTTTCTAAAAATATACTTACCAGTGCTTTGGCATTAGGATTAGCTTTCTTATCCAAGAGAACCTTGGCAACTTTGTAGTGACCACAGTGGGCAGCAACGTGTAGGGCAGTAAGATAGTCATTTGTGACATCATCAACAGGCACATTATGTTGAAGTAAAAGCTGGACACAGTTGAGGTGATCCCCTTGGGTTGCCATGTGTAATGGAGACAATCCATTCTAAATAGAGACAAAAGAAGAGTATGAGAAATGCAGAAAATTACGTATCAAAATCAGAGGTAAATGTATAATCAAACTGCAAGTCACATTTAAAACAGTTAACAGATTTACGTATGGGAGTTTAACAGTAGTTTCAAACTTAGCAGTCATGAACAAGTGTTGTAAAGAATATGTAAATCTGCTTAGTCACATCTTTACTTACAAATAATGGGACAGAATTACAACCAGTACTGACAATTCAATGTATTAGTTATTAAAACAATTCAAAATTTAATCTGCCATTACAAAAAAAAAAAAAAAAAAAACTCCATTTTGCAGTAGAAAACAATTAGAACAAATATAATGTGAGGAGGGAGAAATCAGGATATACTGAAATAAACTGTTTAGAGGACAACTTGTTTCTGTGTGGCTTAACACGCCAAAGAAAAAATGGACAAGTGGTAACAGTGGACAGAAACACAAAATGAATATAGAACTAGACAGAGTGACCCTAGGTAAAGATTTACAAAAATCATTCAGTTCGTTTACTTAAAGATCAGCTTAAGACACGGAAACATCATATCTAAGGGCTTACTAATTATAGTATCATCTTAATGATGCAAACAGTGGTATGAGTGGAAATTAATAAAAAACACTTGGTCAGCGAAAATCCGAATTCAGAAATTAGCAACACACTCTAGTGCCTCAGCCTGAACAGCCTTCAAGGAGTAAAATCACAAATTACAAACATTCGATATATACTCCAAGCCAGTAACACCAATTAAATAATAATTGAATGAACCTACTAAAAAGCAGCACATTTAAATAAGAACTGGAAATGGTTTGTAGGAGATCTACATACAGATATATCTCATTCAACAATGAAGCTGGATAAAGTCTAAATGAATGTTATTAATAATAATAATAATAATAATAATAATAATAATAATAATAATAATAATAGTAATAATAAGCTTACAAAGGAGCTAGGATTGAACAATGACAAGTCTGGCCCATCTGGTTAATGATCTGGGTTCAGTTCATATCAATGGTGATGAACATCTGGAATGGGGGAATATACTGGCCCTCATCACTTTACACATTATATAATGAGTGCCTGTGATGTAGCTTTCAATACTTCTGAAGAGCTACAGTACAGCAGTCATCTGTGATATCAAAGCATTTCTGTGAGTGTAGAGAAGTACAAGCACTTTACTTAGTTATTTACATCAGTCTGCTGGGCACACAGTATATCAGCAGTGTACGCATAAAGTTGTGAATTATGTGCACATGTCCATAGGTTTGGTGAATATGCTTAAGGCCTACCCCATATTCCTTACTGGAACATATGGGTGTCCATGTAGTCATCTAATTAATTAATTAAGATATTGATTGATGAGTAGAGTTTGACAGTGAGAGAGTTTTATTCCTCGATGCTGGAGTCCAAAATGTTAAGTTGTCATGGTAATGAAATGACTGACATTTATTGAGGCCAACTGCCCTTTTGTGTTCAGGTCACTTGGGGGGATTCTCAGTCTAGGGTTTTTATGAACTAAGAGGTCCCTTTAATGCTCTGTATGTCAAGCAGAGTTCTTCTCTAAGACGTGGATAAGGTGGAGGGAGGAGAGCTGCTACAGTCTTTCTGTAGGACAAAGCTTAGGTTCATAGTTTCATAGGTAAGTACTAGGCTATCTGCCAGAGGGCATCTATAAGCCTAGCCAGAATATGTTGGCTTTTGCCGCCCCCTTAGAATAGTTCCCTTTGCTTCTATCCAGCAGAGCCATTAGTTCCTGTGCCTCTGTCCAGCAGAGCCACTGCAGTGATCCCCGGGGTAAATTTTCTGTTTCCCATCCACTCGTCAAGGTTTCTCTTGAAGAGTGTTAGTGAGGGGCTCTGCCTAATGTAGGTTGGAATCCTGTTCCAAAGCATGGGGGTCTCTGGGACAGGAATCTATCCCTCCAGCATGTCCTAGTTATCATTGTGGTGAGGTTTAGATCCCTTGAGCGTGTGGCTCTCGCGGATTTGTTTTTTTTTAGGTGGAGCATGTCCATCAATTCTGGGTTGGACACAGCCTTGTATGTCAGGCAGAGATCACCTCTGATTAAGCGGTATGCAACTGAGTACAGCTGAGGTTTCTTCAGTCAGGCTGCATAGGGCATATGTTTGAGGCCAGTAATCCTATTGGTGAGGTACCTCTGTTGTCATTCCTGCTGTTGCAGGTGTCTTGTAAGGTACATCCCAAATGGGGCGTTGTACTCTATGATGGGTCTGATGAGAGATGAGTAGAGGGGCACAATAAACTCTTTTGTTCTAGATGCGAACCCTTTTGTGATTAGGTGGGCCCCATAGAAGGATTTTCTAACCACCTTGGCAATATGACTATCAAAGGAGAGATTAGATTACTATCTACTTGGGTCCCCAGATCGCTTATTACATTTTCTGTATTTAGGGGACTATCACGTATGTGGTAGTTTGTGGGTCCTTTGTTTTTTTCCAAAGTGGATGACTATGCACTTTTTGGCATTTAGCTTGAGGCCATGATTTTGACACCAGGTATCCGTCTCAGTGAGACCCTTCTGGAGGATGTCTGTATCAGCTGGTGAGTCAGTTATGGCCCCCAGTTTGCAGTCGCCTGTGAACTTGGTCAGCCATAGTCCTCCTGTGCTTGCCTGTACCTCTGAGAAGTACATACCGAACAGGACACGAAACTCTTTGAATCTTTGTACCATCTACAACTGCACCAGATGGTCCATGAATGATTACAACACTGAGTGCAGAATTCTATAGCTGTCCCATAAGAGGTAGATACACAAAGAGGAATAATAATTATATCCCATGGCATGGTTCTTGACCCCACTGACAATCAACTGGACAATTCCACATACTTTAAGGAGAGTAAAAGCTATATGGGTATCAAATAAAAGGTCATCATCTACAGGGAAGGTCCCTTACACTTTTGTTAAGTTTTAGTTGCTGATCAACAGTATGCAAAACTAGCAGGAGATTTTGCCAAACAGTACAAGCCTACATTTTTAAACAGTGAAGGCAAAAGGGTTTTCCATAACTCCACTAATATGGAATTATAATGGAATTGAGTGATGCAAACTACAAATATCAATTTATTAATTGCCACTGGAATACAACAATGAAGGCAGGATACTGTTGGAATGAACACCTGACAACGAAGGTTAGACCTACTGTGAAAATAAGTATTTTTGTTATCAGAAGAAGGAGAAAAACTAGTGATACAGTTTAAATGGAAAAACTAGAATAGGTAAAATTATAGGAAGTTTCATAGTATGCATTCCTTTTTCAAACAGTAACATCGGCCAGGTATATGACCCTAGTAAATGACACACCTCATACTGGCTTATGATCTTAGTAAATTCTAAACACAGTCCATGCTAAGGTCTCATTGTAAAGGAAACTGGAATTCAAGATATAAGCAGAGGCATCTCTTCCACTTGTACAGTTTTATGGCTAGTTCTCCAACAGGTAAACAGGTAGACTAATAGACCTTAATCAGAAAATGTGCTTTTTATCCTTTACATTATATAGCTAAAATATGCAAAAAAAAAAAAAAAAAAAACACTGAACTTTGTTTCTTGCCAATTAGAATTTTACAAGTCTGGACACCTGGCTCCCACTGTCCAAGCTTTTGTATGGTTAAAAGTAATGACAGGATCTGGTCAGAGATTATACTTATTACATGCATTAAATATATTTTAAAGTATGTTTAGGAAACAAAACCTAAGTAAAATAAAATTAAAAAAAGACTCAGTCATCCTGTGATCACCTACATTATGGTGTACACAGGTGATCAGAGAATGAATGAATGACTTGAGCCCTCTCTCTAGTGAGTAATAGGACATGGCTAGCCAGATCAATGTTCCTACTACTGTGTGAGGTAAACACGAGTGGTCGTTTGCACTTGGTAATAAATCTTGGTGTTTACTTGAGAAACCTGAAGGAGGAAATGTTCAAGATCTTTGAGGAGTTGTTTTCGGTTGCAGGAATTTTCTTAAATACTGTCTGGATACAAGATATGTGTATGGGCAGTGGTAGCAGCAGAAACTATCCACAGAAAATGTTTTTTTTTGCTGTTTTGTTTTTGTTTCTTAACATTCATTGTGGATTGAGGAAGGGATCATTTTAAACGTTACTCTAAATCATTTAAAAAGTTAATAGAATGACACGTGAAACATTCTGCTTCAACATGCATTTTCTTAACAATATTTCTTATGTCTAGCATTACTGACTGACTGCCATCTTTAACACATAGCTAGAAAAAACAAAAATGTTATGAGGGTCAGGGAAAAAAATATAACACAAAGGCAAAATCAATGAAAGTTGAGCGCATACCTCTGAACTGTCTTTGGTTTTGGCTCAATATTTTCCTCTGTCCCTCCTAAATCTGATGATTTAGGGAGAAAAGATTTTGGATTAAATAAAAAAAAAAAACAATGACAATTATTACAGTTAAATACTTCTTTTACTTTCAGAAAATGCATGTTAATTCACATTCTCTTATTCCTTCAACATTTCCAGTTAACTGTACTAATATTTTAAAAGTGCAATTGATTATTTATGGATTTCTCTATGATTCTGGGGGTCAGAAGGCTATGGTTGAGAGGTAGGGATAAGCTTGGCACTGACTGACAACACCTTGCTAACAATACATTGTGTAGCCATTAATTAATTTATTTTCTTTGCAACTGAACATCTAAGGTGATTGTTAGGGAGGAAGTAAGCCAACCTCTGTGTGCAAACATAAATAGACAGAAGGTGGCTATGGGGTAATGAAAGCAGTGCGTCTTAGGTTTGAAGTTACTGTATGTCCTTCAATTTTTATACAACAAAAGTGTGTAGAGATTGTAGCTAGCTTTTTTTGTGGAAGACAAGCAGGTTCTGCAGGAAAGCAACTAATCATAAGACTGGCTTCTCAATGTGTTTCCTTAAACGTGTGGTATGGATTGCACTGTGTATGTCTAACAGGAGTGAGCTGAAATACTACTACTGTAGCCATTATTTATTTTATTAATATATGCAAGTGTGTGTGTGTGTGTGTGTGTGGGTGTGTGAGCGTGTGCGTGCCTGCATGCATGCCTGTGTTTGTGTATATATTTATACTCTCTAAACATTCAACAAGAGGGAATAGAGCAGACATCATCCTAGAAATGCAAACTTCTAGGTCTGCATTATGAAAGAAAAAAGGATTTGATTTGTTGCAGTATTTCATTGATTTCCACATCTGCCTTATTTTTAAACAGGTTTGTAGCTCACTGTCTTAGCTCAGGAGTCAGCTATCCCTGATTTTATTCCACATTTTTGGCCCTACCCTTGTAATTTTTTTCCTGGTAAATCACTAAGGATTACAATCGATCAATAATGCCAGACATCAGTGCTACATGATTTTTATTGTTCAGTAAATGCAGGTTGATGCAAACCCTGTTGTTGTATTAACTTTAAGTGAATCAAAATAATATTTAAAATTTCCTCCATATTTCGGGACTTTTTCTTCTCATTATTTTCCCACGAATTCTTGGAAAATGAAGATGTGAGAGAAGGAGTAAGGTTACTTTTGAGTTCTCAAATGTCTGTCCTTCATGCTGATCCTCACTGAATGGGTCTCTCACAAATTAAATGTTAAGAATTTTTTTACAGATATCCACAGTTAATAATACTGAATCATATTAATCAAAAGAACTTTTTGTATGCAGGAAGAAACAGTTATTAACCATGCAGTATACTGACTAGATGGAGTTAATAATAAGTATTTAACACTTAAGCAATGTGTTCACACTGTAAGAAACGGTGTTCCATTTTCTGGAGACGGAGACTGGGTTGATTTTTATTTAAATGAATTACTGTGAGGTTGCTATTTTTTATGACAGTTGAACAGCTAACATTTCTGTCTGTGGAGGAAAACAACTAACTGCTACTATCTGTTCATTATTCTGGCTTGCAGAACTAATGTGAATTGTGTGAAGCAACTTAGAATACTTTTACATGTGGCTACAGTTAGTGTGGAATTTAGCTGAAATCCATAATGCAACCATAACTTTTTTTCACAATTCAACATCTGAAGAGCACACCAAATTGGCTATAAAAAGAAGGTGACTCTTCTTTTTGGAAGGGAGGATGGGGGGAAGAGAGCAGGAAGAATTACCAGAAATGATTCCTGCATCCTCAAGCATTTGTCTCCTCAATTTAAAGTGAGCTACTTGCTTGCTCAGTTTAAACAGACAATGATCTGGTTTTGCAGGACAAGTGTGAAGTAAGCTGGAATATTTTACTGTGATTACTGCGTATCTGTGTGAAACAAACTTGAGCTACCATGTTTTTGTTACTATAATTAACAAAATCAGACATCTGAGGTGCACAACGCAAACTGGCTGTAAGTGATGGGTGGAGAGACCACTGTGAATAAAAGTGATCTGACCCTGCTTTTGCTTGATCACTTTTAAACAACAGTCATTGATGTGGTTTGGCAGTACTGGTGTCACACAATATATTGTCTTTGCCATAATTAGTGTAAATCCTGTTTTACTATGACTTATGTTTGTTTTTGTGTGTGTGGGGGGGCTGTGTATTTAAGATCAACAAGTTGGCTAAAAATGCATCCACTTTCTAGTACAAATATAAGCACTGCCATTATGTTTGCATGTTTGTGTGGATGGTAGTAGCACTATATTTAGGATAATTAAGTTGGCCATAACATCTTTCAATTACCATCATGAATGTCAGTATTGTCTTTCTTTAATAGTTTGGCAGAAGCATAATATGTTTGAAAGCAACTGTTCATTGGCACAGTGGAGCAGTTAGTAGCATTGTCAATTCACAGTGCTTTGCTCTGGTTGAGTTTTTACTACATGGAGTTTGCATGCTTCTTCCGTCTCTGTATAGCTTTACCCATGTGCTCTGGCTTCCACCAGCACCCCCATTCTATAAGTGAAATAGTAAGCATGTTTTTGTGTGTGTGTGTGTGTGTAAAAATTATCACTAATTTTTACGTGTAAACACACACAGTAATGTTAAACACATACTTAACTCTTCTGGATAACAGTAAACATGCAGTTAACTAGTAATTATCTTTCAAAAATAAGGCATATAATGCATCAGAGAATATAGAGACTCTCATATCTTCTAAAGGCCTGACAGACCCTACACCAAAACTGTATACACAGATTTTTGACATGGGATTTAATGGTGGCCTCTGCCCTAAACGCCACCTATTCCAAAACTGGCCTCCCTCAGAAGTATGAAAAAAGGGTTGCAGCAGGTTTTGTGTGTGTGTGTGTGTGTGTGTGTGTGTGTGTGTGTGTTGGGGGGGGGGGCTGGGAATGGTGCAGTCATTATGTTTCTAATTTTCTTCACAACCAAGCCTTATAGATGTGCAAAGAAGGTTGATACAGCTTGTGCTGTGGACGGGACATTATTTCTTTAACTTTTCTGACAAACCCCTGAGATTTGACCAAAAGGTTGCTATAGCTTGTGTTGGGACTGAGGACAGTACAGCTGTTATTTCTATTACTTTTCTTACAGACCACAAAGGCCTATTTCATCCCAATCTAACACCTGAGGGATCACAGAAGGTGATTATGTTCTTTTTTTTTTTGGGGGGGGGGGTAGGAAGAATGACCAGAAATGATGTATGTATCCTCACAAGCATTTGCCTTCTTAATTTAAAGTGAGCCACTGTTTTGACGTCTCTGAATATTGAGTCTGGGACACAACTTACTTCTTATTTGAAAGGAAAGAAATATGAATTTATTTCTTTACTCATGAAGTTTGTTCATGTTAACACTGGATTAGAATGTTGAAAAAATGGTCTAACATGCAACTTGGAACATCTACAACCCCATCTTCTGTGGGCATGGTGACCCCTTGACCCCAAGCTTAATCTTATTATCTCCTACACACTTATTACTGTACAGCCCTGACCAGTTAGGATGTGATTAAAGGATGCAAGGAAAAGTAAAATCAAATAGAAACACTGATATTCTTTTATTAGACATACGCGTCTAAGCTGGGGATTTGTAATTTCCCATCCATTTGAATAAGCAAGAGAGGTGCTTTGCATTATGTGGTTTGGAAGACAGTTCAATTGAAGTGGTATTCTCTGTGATACATGCCTATCCTTCCAACATTTATGTTGCAAAAGAGATTGAGATCCCTTAAGTGGATATTCAAACTAACAGTGGACTTGAGAATGTACAACAGGTCAGAAAGAACAGGGTCTGTTTAGACTCTATGCACAAGGCTGTGTTCCCCACTTAGCAGTATATTTCATAAACTGAAGTGGGAAAAAGGCTTTGAGATGGTCCGCACATCATTAATGGCTTAAGACATTGATTTTTTTTTTCTTTTTAGTGAGAAAGCACTGCATTCATTCCAGTTGCGGCAAGTGTTTGGACAGGTACATACTGAAAAGGGCATTACATCCATGACTGACCTAATGAGAGCTGGTACAGTGCAATGGTTACATCCCTGGACCTGGATACCACACCTTTAGATATAAGCTATGCAATGAATAAACACTTCTGTACCATAGTGGATACATAATGATCAAATGGCAATTCATTAGCTACCTAGGTTCCCAGATCCCAGACTACAGGAGTATTATTAATTAATGTGATAGATTCAAGGGAAGTCATGCTTTCCAAAGATTACTTTATACACTTCTTAACATTTAGCTTTAGTCTATGGTTTTGATACCAGCTATTTGTTTGGGTAGGGTCCCTCTGGGGAGTGATGCACCAGATTTACAGTCAACTTCAAACTTTATCAGCCATAAATCCTTACCATTTGCTTTGACCTCAGAGAAGTAAATGCCAAAGACAGTAGCCCAAAGACTGAACCCTGGAAATTTACCATTAGTAACAGGTCTTTTGGAGGAGGCACAGCCACCTACTGGAATTTCCTGGGTTCTAGTTATGAGCCAGTAAGTTATCCAGTTAGGGATTTACATTTAGCTGTGAGAATTTGTCTATGACACCTGAGTGTGGGATGGTGTTGAATGCCTTTGTGAGGTCTATATATGAGGTGCGTACTGATTTGCCCTCATTCATCATCATCATCATCCCCCCTTTTCCCATTTTCTACATGGGGTCTGGGTGTTGTGTCAACTATCACCATCTCTCTCTCTCTATTCAATGCCACTCTACTGCCTTCTTCGACACTCATGCCTGACTGTCACAGTTCTGCTCTCACACAATCCATCCACCTCTTTGCTGGATGTCCTTGTTTCTTCTTGTCTTCTTCCTGTTTGTCCCAAGTCTTCTTCACAAGATTATCTTTTGCTTTTGTACACATGCGCGCGAATCATACTTTGGCTTCTGTTGTTATGCCTTGTTTCTTTGTCTATCCCACAGTGTGCACCCTTCTACTTATCTCAGGCACTTCATCTTCATCACCTCTATTTTCCTCAGCTGCTCTACCTTTACTGCCCAGGTTTCTGCACCATACACTAGTACTGGACACAACACTGTTTTGTACACCTTACTTTTCAGCTTAATTGGCATTCTTCTGTTATATACTACACCTAACTCTCGCTGTAGGTTGGCTGCAGGCCCTCTATTCAGTCTTGCCTTCTCCTCAACCACTCCTCCCAGATACTTGAAGCTGTTAACTTGTTCCACTATTTTCACTTCTATCTCAACTATAAGTTTCTTATGAAGCCCTCCATTTGCTGACATTACAACTGTCTTATCTGTACTTAGTTTCATCCCATGTGCCTACAGTTTTGCATTGCATTCCCCTATTCTTTGCTAAAGTTCTTGCTCAGAGGCTGCCTGTAATTTTGCATCATCTGCATACAGCAACTTTGTTGATCTGTCCCCTCTGATGTGTTTGCTAGTGTAGTCCATCACCAGTATGAACAACAGTGGACTCAGAGCTGAGCCCTGGTGCACACCCACTCCCACTGGAAACCCCTCTGTGAGACCGAACACTGTTCTTACTAAAGTCACTGGGTCTTCATACACTGCTTGCACAAATTCTACCAATGTTTCTGGGACTTTGAACCACTGCAGGCATGCCAAATCATCTATCTTGGGACCTGGTCATATGCTTTCTCCAACTTTAGGAATGCCTAGTTAGAGTCTTTCCTCTTCTCTATCTTCTTTTCAACTATGTCTCACTGTAATCATTGCGTCAATTATGCTACATCCTGAAATTAATCCAAACTTACTTTCTACTGCTCTGCGTATTTATCAATCACTCTCACCATAACTTTCATGCAATGTGACAGGAGTATGATACCTCTGTACTTCTCAGAGTTGTGAATGTCCCATTTGTTCTTGAGCAGTGATATTAGTATGCTTACTCTCCTGTCATATGGGATACACCATTCTCTCCACACTGCTGTGATGCACTGTTTCATGCATCGCTTCAATAACCTTCCCAGAGAAGTCGACCAGTTTAAGTAGGTATGATCTGTCTTTGATGAATCCAAACTAGCCTGGAATGAGAGACTGTGGGTTACCTATGTCAATTCCATAATGATCCTTTCCATAGCTTTACTAATGTAGACAGGCAGGTTTATGGGTCAATAGTTACCCAGGACCATTAACTTTTGGGGAGGAGGCAGCAGCTGTCTTCCATTCATTAGGCATGCAGCCTGTTTGGAAGCTGATAATATATAGCTTCTGCAGGGAATCATACAAATCGTGTTTCAGGTCAGCCAGTAGACAGCCTTGTATGTTATTCTGCCTCACAGAAATGGTGCTTTTAGCTTTGGACAGTGCCCTGACCACTCGTTCTTTGGAGATATGGGTGGTGTGGATATGGATATTTCCTCTTGGAATATATTAGGGGAGACGGGGTATAGTTTGAGCTAAAGTTGTCCACTAATAGATCAGCTATGTACTCTGGGTCAAAGCATGTAATATCATTTTCTATTAGCTTTGTGCAGTGCATTGTTTGTGATGTTTCTAATATAATTAAAGAAGACTTTGTACTTCTTATTCACTTGTGTGGCTGTTTTTATCTCATATCTGGCTTTGGTTGATTTAAGCAAGAGCATTTTTGGCACCTTGAGAGTTAACGTTTTTTATGGATTGGGTCATCAACCTGTACTGGGATTTTGAATTTAGCCAGGTCATCATTCAGTTTTAGTAGATTAGCCTTAGCATAATTTCTGAATACAGTGATACTGGAAGATGATTCTCGCTTCAGCCTTATGTTGAATGTGACTAAGGAGCGGACTTATTTGAAAGGGGAGGAAGTTACAGATAGTGGGGAGCAAAGCTGTCTCATATTGGTAAGGACCAAGTCCAGGATCTCATCATCATTAGTAGGGGTGCGGACTAACTGGTACAGAGAGTTTGCATTGATGAAGTCCATAATGAAGTCCAGAAATTTCTGGACACACAAGTTTGAGGATGTATAAATCTCCTAGTGGATATTGGAGTATAGCTGAATTCTTATAATGGAATGACATTTGGGTTAATGCATAGGGACTCCATATTAGTTAGGCAGGAGTTTTGGTGTGAGGGGAACATAGAAGGGTGACTTATAGTCAGCTGTGATATGATAAGGGGTTTTGTTGATAGTTCCCCATGAGCATCCACAATGGGCATCTGAAAAGCCTCCTTGGATGTACTTAAACTTGGATCCCCACCGGCCTCCAGCCTGGTTGCAGCAGAGGAATCCAACAACAAAGCTGGGCAAACCTCCAGATTTACTCACCCAGGAGAGAGGTCTGTCAGAGGCTGAACAGCATAAGATTCTGGCCTAGGCTTCTTGTTCTTCTTCTTCAATGATGGCTGTCCCTCAGAGTGGGAAGCACCCTCCACTGTGTCTTTTGCAAGAAGCTTAAGACACTGACTTTCATGATAAAGTGTCAAAGAAAGAAGATAATCTACTCCAAAGGGTTTTAGGTACAAAAGCCTGACAAATGGAAAAGGACGTATGGTGGTAAGAGGCACCTAAGCAAAAGAGACATTGGTAGTGGTGGTCTTTATGGAGAATCTGTCTCAACACTGGCATTTACCCTTCTTGGATGACATGAAAAAATAAAAAGGATAAGTAAAAAAAAAAAAAGAACCCCAATGGGGCTCTTATCTGTAACGGCTTGGTGAACCATCAATGGAACGGGTGTTCAGACTTATGATCAAGTGATGGTGTTCAGACTGGTGGCAAAGAAGTACTGAGGATGGTAACTCCAGACATCACATTTATGCCCTACGCTACACAAGGAGCAAAACTGTGACGTACATCATACCTTAAGGTAACCTAAAGGCTTTGGTATACTGGCTATACGTTGGACTGGTAAAGAAGGTTTAAATTAATTTAGTTGAAAATGTAATGTGCGGTTGCTCTACTGTAGGACTGTAAATGATGAATTCCAAAATGTGTCTCTAAATGTCAAAAATGGTTTACTGGAAACCCACATTCAACCATTT
This sequence comes from Protopterus annectens, assembly GCF_019279795.1. Lineage (NCBI taxonomy): Eukaryota > Metazoa > Chordata > Ceratodontiformes > Protopteridae > Protopterus > Protopterus annectens. The sequence goes on from NC_056748.1 coordinate 654,278,283, forward strand.
TCAAACTGCAGCATAACAGTGACAGTTAGAAGTCATTTCCTAATGTCTCCAAACATTGTTAGGCAGGGGTGCAAGCCCCCCCCCCATACCCCCACACTCCCTGCTACTTTAATATACTAACTCTGAGATCGCACTACAGTGAAGGAAAGGGTACATGTCCCGATCCCCACTATAGTGCGATATGCAACCGGAATGCCAAATTCAAACGAGCAAATGCCAGTGTGCATTCACTCATTTGAATTTGCAACAATGGTATTTGACAAATCCCAAATCTTGCCAATGTTCTTTCGCACTTTGGTGTGTCGTACAATGGTCTCCCGACTAAATGAAGGTAAACCGTAAAGAATACTGCAACAGTGAAATGGAAGGACAACTACTAGTATGCAGTACTAATAGTGAATTACTCATTAGTATTAGTTAATGCAAGTCGACTGCTATAGCACTAGCCCATTTGCATTAGTACACAGCAGTGGAGTGTGACAGTGGTGCAGGGTAATTGCCACACTGTGATCCTCATATTCTGGTTCAGCTGATGGAACATATTTTACTACAATAGCATTTAGTTCATGCTAGGCAGATCAGGTGACCTGCTGCAGCCACATCAATAGCAACGATGCCAAATTACATGAGCATGCATAAAATCAATTACCTGTGCCAAAAATACAACATGCTCAACTAATATTGGACTCAGTGAAAACTGCCTGCATGGGTTCTAACAACCATCTTCAATTTCTGAGGGTTTCTTTTATGCTGGGACTTGGCCCTCATACCATCCTGTCTGTACAAGTCAGAGGGTGTCAGACCTAATCAATCGGTTCCAATACATTTGTTTTACAAGTTTCATTCAGTTAGCTAGTCTCAAAAGAATGGCCTTTGACAAACTTGTCATGGTTGGACCAACAGCAGTATGACCAGAACCAGAGACAAAAATAAAAAATTGTTTAAATCACAGCAGATGGATACCACAAATAAATTGACCTGCCATACTGTGTGAGGATACTCTTGGGCTCCTATCAATAGAGCAGTTTTTAAAATTCTGACATTATACTTCTCTTGAAGTTCAAAAAGGTATACTTGGGAAATGCAGTGGGCTACAGCTATAGTGCAGGGTAACTATGCTACTGATGCTCACATTACTGTCTTAAACTTTCTAAATTCTGACTCTGACTGTCCACTAGAGATGAACTGAACAACTGTTTTCTATGCTGGTTTACTGAATTCAAAACATAACAGATCAAATCTGGAAAGGAAGGAAAAGCCTGCAGGACTTCTGCAGTACATGCTGAAATGTTAAAAAATAAAGAGCAAGCTAGGGTGAGCTTTGCAGAGCTATTCCTTCAGTCCTTTAGCCTGTACCATGAACACTGCAGGACTAAACATATAGATGATGCATGCCATAACAGTCATTCATGTCCTTGCTTCAGGATATGAGACAATGTATGCAGGGGCAATTAATAACCTGGAATAATGCACTAACAAAGTGAGCAGTGGGTGCTAACCATGGCTGAAAGAACAGGTCATGGCAACAGTATTAACCCTGCACTCTGTAACTTAATAGCCAAGGTTTGAAAGCATACTGAGGATGATGCTGAAGGATGATCAAATGATGGTATATGAAAGCTTCAGAAAGTTAGTCTTCAAATTCAGCAATCCATGGTTTGATTCCCACAGACTCCTTTTTGCAGAGAGTGTTCTTTGGGCTGAGTCTGAAAAAAGTCCATGTGGATCAGTACTCTAACCAAGTTAACAAATACAAATACAATAAAATGAATATCAATTAGGGAACAGAATCACACAACTGTACACTGCACAAAGTATACACAAAACACCTCAAGGGATGACACAAAGCCATCTCCAGGAGGATGTGCAGATGTATGCACAACCAAACCATAACATGGCCAGCGACAGCAGAATACTTACTTTTGTTTTGGAAAGAATAGGAGCACCACGGTCAAGCAGCATTTCCACAACTTGTTCATGTCCACTTCTTGCTCCACAGTGAAGAGGTGTTAGACCATCCTAATTAGATCAAAACAGGTAAAGCATTAACTACATTATTTTAAAACATGCGAGTTAACATCATGACAATGCATTCCATCATGAGGTGATCTGCAAAACTACTACACATCTTTCATTTACTAATTTGTCAAAACATTACAATTTTAGTTGCATATACTTTGCAAACATATATCAGTGAATATTATAGCTGACAACTGGTAAATATTTACAGTAAGAGATGAAATGCATGCCACCAATAAAATATGCTATTAGTTTGCTGTTTGCCTTTCGGCTTTTCCCGGTTAGAAGTCGCCACAGCGGAACTCCGGTCCGCTAATGATTGGCAGTAGATTTTCACGAACGCCGAGCTGCCAGCTCAACGTTTGACCTTCAACGAAGGCACGCCCATTTACGTATGTCTTTCGAACGCCCACCCAACCACGGGGAGGACATGCAGACTCCACACAGAAGGTACTCCAGCTGAGAATCGAACGGGAGAACCTCTTGCTGTGAGGCAACAATGCTACCGCTGCACCACAGCTAATGCGGACTAATAAAATATGATATTAGTGTACATTCTTAATGAGGAATTGTTACTTAATGATTGTTTGCATCTCATCAGTAATTTAGTTAAATTATTTAACTGGAAAATTGCAATGAACTGAAAAATTAAAACATATTCCAAAACAAACTGGGAACAAAACACAAATATTAATGATATAACTATAAATATTCATCTTCTTCTTCTTCTTTTTCTTTCGGCTGTTCCCGTAGGGGTTGCCACATCGGATCATCTGTTTCCATTTCTTCCTGTCCTCTGCATCTTGCTCTGTCACACCAACCACCTGCATGTCCTCTCACCACATCCATAAACCTTATCTTAGCACTTCCTCTTTTCCTCTTACCTAGCAGCTCCATCCTTAGCATTCTTCTCCCAATATACCCAGCATGCCTCCTCAGCACAAGTCCAAACCAACGTAATCTTGCCTCTCTGGCTTTGTCACTAAACTGTCCAACCTGGGCTAACATCTTTAACTCTGCCACATCCAGCTCTGACTCCTGCCTTTTTGTCAATGCCACTGTCTCCAACCCATATAACATAGCTGGTTTCACTACCCTCTTGCAGATTTTCCCTTTCCCTCTTACTGGTACTCGTCTGTCACAAATCACTCCCATAAAGAAATGCTGATTTTCAGTCTTCTGCATTACTTTATATGAATTATATATGAATATTTATTTATATATAACTATAAATATTCATAAATAATACAATATAAAGTAAAGCAGAACACTGAAAATCAGCATTTCTTTATGGACAAAACATAAGGTTTGGCCTAGCTAATTAGTGCATGGAACCACACAAGCTTCTAAAATGGTAAAAAAGTTTTGGACTGCATTGGGCAAATATTGTACAATTCTTATGATGAGACAGAAAAAGTAACTGATGTATAAGTAAGATGCACAGCTCAGGCAACAGAAAGAGAAATGGGAAAACAATGCAAGGCAAGTGGTTGTAATACGCATTCAGAGTTTATGTTTATTAGGTGCTCCAGATCCACCTGCATTAACTACAGACTGTCGCCATTGCATCACTTGCCAAAGTATGAGAATGATCTGAGTTCCTGCTGAAATTCCAATGCCTTCAACTGCAATCCTTAGAACAGTGACCAGTGAAATTGCAGATATGGTGAGTTTTGTACAAAGGTCCAAGTGTGCTGCACCTTGCATCATTCCCCTTACTCTGAGGTACAGTGATCTCTGAGTTAATATCAATAGATAGAGAGGCAGATATAATCAGTATGTGTGGGTGTGAATGTGGGTGTGGGGGAGGGGTGTGAAGCCTGCAAGCAACAATGCTCCAATGGCATTACAGTAAATTATGAGACTAATATTTCCTGGAAATTGTACTTTACTTTTATAGTTACAGGACTCGCGTAATTAGGGATTTCACACTCATCAGAGGGAGCTAAACGATGTGCAGTATGTTATCCTTACTGCTGATTATCTTGAGTAATTTCAGACTAGCTTACTTTTATTACACGAGTCAGCTGTAATGACCTACTTATTCAATTCATACAGCTGGCAGGGGATTTCGAGAGGTTCCAAAAATGCACTGATAATCCCTAAAGGTTCCAAGAATAAAGTGCCAATCATGTGAACCAAGAACCTCTGATTATACTGGACTCACTCTGTTGATAACCCCCACACCGCGTGTGCACGCACGCACACACACACACACACACACACACACACACACACACACACACACACACACACATACACACTTCTTTACTGCACACAAGTTAATTCTTGTAACTTGACGGACAAAGAAGACAGGATATACACATATAGTCTTTTTATGCTTTAGTAAAATCAGCATAATAAAAAAAACAGATGCAAGTTTAATTTGAATGTCTTATATCCCACATGGCAGTCATTCTTATGTATCAACATAAAAAAATTAGAGGAGGAAGCCAGGCTTCTGAAATGTGAAAGACGGTGACATACAAGGTCTGGTGGAAGGCAAGTATTCTAGAACGGGCACATGGATGGTGTTTGTCAATGTACAAGCACACCTGAATTCATGCTCACAGAATCCTCCACCAAGCACTCCAGCTACTTATTGCTATACAATCTCTTCAGGAGTAACTTGTCTTTGATCTTCAAGGCAGTTTTGGACCTAGAGCTTTTTGGAACCCCTTGTCCATAACATATAACCCATGAGGCTAAGTGTAGGTCGGGGCAATTTATTTCTAAGCTAAATAAGCACCAGAAAAAAGGCAGTACTCGTTTGTGTCATACTATTTACCTACGGTACTGAATATGCAACCATTCGCAGTTAAACAGTGATCTCCTTTTAAGAAATCACTAGAGGATTCTACAAGCAATAGAAATATCAGAAGGTTAAGAGAGTGAAGCTTGATATTCAAACCTATTGAATTTGTGAATCCCTTTAGTAAACCTTCTTACCATGCTGTCTATCTCTCTCACACACACACACACTCACTTACACACACACACACACAGACACACACACACACACAGACATAGACCCACACACACACACACACATACACACACACACACACACACACACACACACACACACACACACACACACACACACACACACACACACACACACACAAGTTGATTCTTGTAACTGACGGACAAAGAAGACAGGAACTCTGCTCCCAATAACGTCTTAAGACTACATAATGCTGGCTGCAGTGACAGACACCAATAATGTGAGTAAGGCTATATGAGAACACCACATAGTGCCTTTTATGCGCAGTCACAGTAAATGTTACTGTTACAAATGATTCTGCCCTTACCCTTACAGTGCTGGAGATGAATGCTTAAATGGCCTATAGTCTCAGAAAGTAAAATGCAGGAGAGTGTTTCAGCTTCATATTAACTATCATATTTACGTTATGCAGGATGTAGCATGCAATAAATGTGAGCAGGGGTGACTGCTCTTGGGTCAACGGGGAAGCAAGCATGGATTAAGAGTATCAATCGTCAGGTTAGTGATGCATGAGTTTTGCTGTGCTAACCATGTTCTAGATAAGGGTAAAAAATTAGGCAGTAGACTGATACACAAATCAGAGGAGATACAATTTCTAATCTTAAAAGCTAACGACTTCAAACACTGAAAATCTAACTTCAAAAAGTAATGCATATGTATTAATTTGGATGGAACTACCAAGTAACTTTCAGAATCCATAGTGCCTTTTTAGTCAATGCCAAACTGAAAGTACTTCTGACATAGCAAATCAAAACCAAAAAAATCTAAAGGTATTACTGCTCAATGCTGGGAGTCTATACAAAAAACTCCACTCCCTAGAAGCTCTCTTTACCCTAGAGAATGCTGATGTCTGTGTGGTCACTGAGACATAGTTTAAAGCCACAGACAGCACACCAACAGTACAAGGTTATAATGCCTTCCACGCATTTAAGCCAGCTACTTCACAGGCAGGGACTAAAGGCGGAGGTGTCTCTATTTCCATCAAAAATAAATATGCTGCAAGGCTGGTCAAACAGGACAATGCACTTGCGCTGCTCCATGTTCAAATCACCATAGGCAAAATCCAATACCACTTCCATGCAAGCTGTAGGCCCCCCTCCATGACCCAGGAAACCCATAACATTTATTAAAACTTATTAGAAACACTAACCATCCAACCCAATATCATATTCATGGGTGACTTTCATTATCCCTCTATTAACTGGGAGTCCTATACAACACCAAATGTACATGCACAAAGATTCTTGGATTTTGTAAAAGCAGACTCCCTGGACTAGATAGTCAATACACCAACCGGGATGAAACCATACTGGATCTGGTCCTCACTAATATGGGATAATGCTGCACACCCCCTACTGTAATGCCTTTCCTGGTAAGGTCAGACCACAAAATGGTCTCCTTTGAAGTAAAAATAAAAGCTGGACCCCCATCTAAGCCTGGAATATTCAGGAACTATTCTAAGGCTAATCTCCTACTATTAAGTGAGAACCTGGCAAAATTTCAAGCCCCCATAAACCCTTAAAACACTGCTGCCTATGCAGAACTTTTCACAGAAACCCTGTACAAGCATGTTAATAGCTGCATAGAGGCAGCTGTACCCACTAGGAAGAAGTACAGAACTAACTAAAAAAATAAGCCATCCTGGTGGAATCAAAAAATCAATAGGCTGTATAACAGAAAGAAGAACATCACGGCAAAAGTTAGGAGGTGCAGCACCCAGCAGGATAAAAACACTCTCATCAAACTAAACAAACAACTCAGAGGATAAATAAAGTCTACCACAGCCAAATTTGAAGTACTTTTGGCCTCCCAGGCCAAGGACAACCACAAAGCATTCTTTAGTTATGTCTGCAACTTCAAAGTCAATACACAACTGTATGCAGAGCTCATTGTAAATGGGGCCACCTATACTGAGCCAGAAGACATAGCAAATCTCCTGGCTGCTAAATTCAGCTCCAACTTTACCACACCTCTCCCCCTCAATCTTCCCTCAGGAAATATCATTAAATATAACTCCCCGTACTATCACTAGGAACAGGTCCTTAATGCTCTCTCTAAGACCAAGAACACTGCATCGGTGGGGCCAGACAATATCTCAGGATGCCTTCTAAATAGCATGAAACATGATCAATCAGGGCCTCAGAATTACTATTTAACTGTATCCTTCAAACAGGCTTCGTGTCTCATGAATGGAGAAAGGAAACTGTCATCCCTCTGCACAACGGTGAGCCAACTACAGACCCATAAGTCTCACTAGTCTTATATGTAAAGCCATAGAAAGAATTATCATGGATATGATCAACAGAGATACAGTAAACCTCCAGACACTGGACCCAACCCAGTTTGGTTTCGTCAAGGGCAGATCATGCCTACTCAACTTTGTGGACTTCTTTGAGAAGGTCACCAAAGCAATGGATGAGGGCAAAATCATTCTCACTGCCTATCTTGACCTGGCCAAGGCATTTGACACAATACCCCACTTGAGCATTGTTGACAAACTCAAGAGGTTAGGTACAAACCCGTATGTCACCCGGTGGATAGCCAACTGTTAGGACCCAGGAAGTTATAATTTGGTAGTCCATCTCTACAAAGAGGCCAGTCACAAGTCCCTCAAGGATCAGTCCTTGGACCACTCCTTTTTGCCATTTACTTCTCAGAAGTCAAGGCTAATGTCAGTGGTCTTTGGCTGACTAAATTTGCAGATGATTGCAAATTAGGAACTGTCATTGAATCTCACACTGACACAAATGTTCTCCAGAAGGGTCTGACACAGACAATCAATTGGTGTCAGAGCTATGGACTAAAATTAATGCCAAGAAATGCATAACAGTATTCTTTGGGAAGTCATTCATCAATGGTAACTATCATACTGACAACACATCCCTTAGAGTTGACCCAGTAGTCAGGGACTTAGGGACACACATAGATAATAATCCAGCCTTTGACCATCACGTGTCTACAGTAGTGAAGAAATCATTCTGTGTTGCACAACTTATAAACAAAGGTATGGTATCTATGTCCATGGAAGTCACTGTTCCACTGTATTTGGCATTTATCAGACCTATCATTGAGTACAATGCCCCCTTTGGCATGTAACTAACCAGGCATATCCAACAATTGGTACATCCATAGAGGTTCCTCACTAAAAGAATACAGGGCATAAGTAAAATGTCCTGTGCAGACTGCTTCAAGGCTCTATCCCTGTATTCTGTTTCTTACAGGCTTTAGAGGGGAAATCTATGCCTGGCAGACAGGGCATTTTCAGACCCCACTCTGATGGACCTCCTGCATATCCACAAAACAAACAGCACCAGAATTATCCATTTTAAGTACTTAAATCTTGCCTTTGATATAAATAGGACCTGCTGGAGAGATATGTATGTATCCCAGAGACTAACCCCATCTATAGAACAGGCTCCCCATCCATGTGAAGCAGAGATCCTCCCTAACCCAATTCAAGTGCAACTTGGACAATGTGCAACTTGGACTGGATGGGAAACTGGAAATTCATCCCTGGTTTGGCACATATGTTTCTAATGGACACAGGTAATCCGTAAATGGTTCGTCTCCCAGGCTCATGCTTACACTTATCAAGGGTATCAGAACTTGTCAGAGATTTGAGATGCATGGCTAGGCTTAAAAAGGCCCCTGTGGTTGTTAGCCTAGTAAACACCTATGAACCTATAAAGTTAATTTTAAAAACATAATCACTATGAATTTACATTCATTGGCTTTAAATCTCAAACTACTGAAAATGAAATGTTTCCTTTTCCCACTGTTGTGCGATCCCAAAGTTGGTGTACACAGTTGAATTTTGTTTAATTTTCTGGTACAATTCTAATGATTTAGTGTTATGCATAAGAAGAAACCTCTAGCAACAGTACCAAAAAAAAGGGTTATCACACATTTACATTAAGTATCCCAAATAAAGTATAATGATGGAAACATCATCTTCTTTCGGCTGTTCCCGTTAGGGGTCGCAACAGCGGATCATCTGTTTCCATTTCTTCCTGTCCTCTGCATCATGCTCTTTCACACCAACCGCCTGCATGTCCTCTCTCACCACATCCATAAACCTCATCTTAGGCCTTCCTCTTTTCCTCTTACTTGGCAGCTCCATCCTTAGCATCCTTTTCCCAATATTACCAGCATCCCTCCTCAGCACATGTCCAAACCAACGCAATCTTGCCTCTCTTGCTTTGTCTCCAAACTGTCCAACCTGAGCTGACCCTCTAATATACTGATTCCTAACCCTGTCCATCCTAGTCACACCCAGTGCAAATCTTAACATCTTTAACTCTGCCACATCCAGCTCTGACTCCTGCCTTTTCGACAATGCTACCGTCTCCAACCCATATAACATAGCTGGTCTCACTACCCTCTTGTAGACCTTCCCTTTCACTCTTACTGGTACCCGTCTGTCACAAATCACTCCTGACACTCTTCTCCACCCATTCCACCCTGCCTGTACTCTCTTCTTCACCTCTCTTCCACATTCACCATTACTCTGAACTGTTGATCCCAAGTACTTAAACTCATCCACCTTTACCAACTCTACTCCCTGCATCCTCAACATTCCTCTACCCTCCCTCTCATTTACACACATATATTCTGTTTTAGCCCTGCTGACCTTCATTCCTCTCCTGATGATGATGATGATGATGATGAAAACATACAAATTCAAATTTAACAAAAAAAATTACATTCAAAGACATTTAATGACGTTCAAGAATTATAACATCAGCTAGCTTTGACTGATACATATATTTTATTACGGGTTATACTGTCTTCACAATATGTGTATACAATTATACTGAAATAACAATAGACTTACTCTTGTTTTGGCATCAATTTTTGCTCTGCGGTCCAACAACAGTTTGACCATGTTTGTATTGCCTCTCTTTGACGCAACGTGCAATGGCGTTATATCATTCTGTAATCAAATAGTAAACAGTAAGCAAATAATAAACAGTAAGAAAATACATATGACTAAGGCAGAATCAATTTAAAGATAAAACACTTTAAATATTTTGTTTTATAATGTGTTTCATTCTTCTTATTATTTCCGTGCCTCTTGCATTTGCAAATTAAAACACTGCATCTAAATTGTTTTTATAAAAGAAATGCATTTACTATCTAAGTCACAGTACACATAATCATCAAAAGATAAATATAGGCCAGTAACTCATAACCATAAAGTCTATAAAACATTTGCTACACTTTGTGTTGCATTCAATTAAATGCCGATATGCTACATGTACAAACTGATTACTACATAGCTGAGCAATACAATAACATTTAAATGCTCTATCAGAGATCACTACATTAAGTAGGTATATATAATTAACAAACTTACTTTTCTGCATTGAACAGCACACCTCACTTCATAAATAAACTTAAATGTGCACGTTGAGCAAGAGATTACCCTTTTTAAGTAGATGCAAACTCTATATTATCTTTATCCTCTGGTTTAAAACATTATTAAGTAAGACAACCACGTTAAGAAAAGGAAACACTAGATATTTTATAGTTAATTTTATTCCACTCATACTGCTGCCTTTGTGGCCATCTACAGGCACCTCACCTATAATCTTACCCTCAAATGTTACTCCACTGTGGGAGCAGGCTGGTTGACCTACGGTTTTGTTTTCATTTACTCGTACTTTAGGGACACCTAACTCTACAAAACATAGGTCAGGCAGATTATAAATTCTCAAGCATCAGAGGAAAGGCCAACATGCTGTCTGCTTTAATGTAAAATGACATGGAAAGGACATCAACTATATGATGAAATCCAACATTGTCATATCCTGAAATGGCAAATGTCAGGAAGTTAGCATAATAAGACTTTATTCCCTTAACGAGTCCGTCACATTATATAAGACCCCATGCAGTTGTACTTTACTCAGATTTAAAAATGTATGCATCTATACTTAAGCTGTCATCTTCTCATAGATAATTAACAGATATCATACAGTTCCATGCAGAGGATTAATGCAGTGAACTGTGAACAAATTTTAACCTGTTGACAAGGGCTTGATTGAAGAGAATCCTTCTTGGAGAAAAGGTTAACAGGGAGGAGTATGACTGGGGGAAAAAAGTCTGAAAGCAACATGACAGCAATTAGAAAATGCATTACTGATAACAAGATTAAAACAGGGAAGTAATAAACAGATACCGAGCGAAGTATAATGAAAGCAGTGAATAACAGTTTGATTCTTGTACTGGTGATAATACTGGGGATCGATAAAAATGGTACAAGGCTGAATAACTGGATCTTCATTTTTAACTATTTTACTCTTGTGCTGGCATGGTTTGGCCAGATGAAACTAGGCAGAAGGATCAGCGTGTATGGATTTCTGGTCACCTCTTGTGGGGGTCTATATTAGATAATCAAACGTTTAAAAGTTCGACTGTCATATGGTCAACACCATATGATCGAACTTTTAAAAGTTCGAATATCTAATAAAAAAAAAATAAAACTACACAAATACCCTACCTGAATGTTTTAAAAAGGGGGGCAAGCCCCCCACACATACCAACTCCAAGATCACACTACAGTGCAGGAAAGGGAAATCTTCTCATTCCGTGCTGTACGGAGATCTTCGTTAAAACGTTCGAGCTTTCAAATATTCAGTCATATGGTGTCAACCATATGACAGTCGAACTTTTTAAAGTTTGATCATTTAATACAGACCGTCTTGTGGTCATGGCTGAGCCTGACTGCAGCTGTTATGCCATTTACTTGCTAAATGTGCATGACCACATGCTTATTGTTACTCTTCATGCGTATCACTCTCTCAGGAGCTGGTAGTCTGGCCATCAGTGTCAGGAAATGTAAGAAAGGAATGTGTATAAAGGGTGAATATGTGTGTACATGTGAGCAAGCTTCGTGAGTTATTAAAGTGTGATAATATTGCTGAGAATCAAATGGATTTAGTTAAATGTACTGTTTCTTTTTTCTGCATTACATTGATGCAAACATTGATTTACATAAGAACCAGGGCAAAGACTGACTACTTCTTGCTTACAATTAGTCACTATAATTTTCTTAATGGGGAGTACTAAAAAGGGTGGCCTTCCTCATCCATTCTTCACTGGGTTACAGAAGTTGGCCTACAAGTGTTGCACACAGATTAAACCAAGTAAGCTCCATAAGCTGGATATCTAGGGGTGTCACTTCAGAAGGAAGGATGAAGTGTTTCTGACCGGGCAGAGGTTGGCTATGTTTACTTGAAGCAAAATGTTTAACCACATAGGAGGGGCTCCTGCTAAGTGCTTACAAGGGAGGGTGAGGTCTTGCCCTTTTATAACACAAAAGTAGGAATGAAAGCAGAATTTAGATCTTGCCCAGTTTGTCTACCCACTGAGATGGCCAGACCATCTCCTATGAGGAAAAAATATTTGGAGAAGGAAATGGCATTCTTTGAAGATCATGGAATTATAAATACTAGTGAATAGTATAGGATACTCGTTGCGGTGGTGCAGCGGTTACCATTGTCACATCACAGCAAAAGGCTCTCTGGTTCGAGTCTTGGCTGGAGCGCCTTCTGTATGGAGTCTGCATGTCCTCCCTGCGAGCGACGGAACACTAAAAAGACATGCAGGTAGGTGTGCTAATGCATGTGTGCCTTCTCTGAAGGTTGGGCGCTGAGCTGGCAACTTGACACCGTAAAAATCCATTGCCAATCATAAGAGGACCAGAGATTCACTGTGGTGACCCCTAACTGGGAAAAGCTGAAAGACTAAGTGAATAGTATAGGATAACCATGAGAGGGCCTCTCTGCAGTGAAATAATATTGGAAATGTTCCACAGGACTGTGTAGCCCATGTGAAAGTTCTGAGCAAAAGAATTCCTTCCATACTTTAGTTTTCCCTGGTTTCATCCAATACACACTAATGCAGTGGCTAATATAATGATCTTCACTTTTAGAAGAATGGTATAACACTCACCTAATCACTCCTGTTGTGGTTTATGGAATCCTAGGCTTACTAATACTACATAAATTGCAGAAGTTCTGATACAATACTACAATGTCCCATTCTCATCTTATCTCTACCCCATTCACCCACTGAAAACACTCCATTACAGAACTTACATTTTGACTTTTGTAATACTGTATTTTGAAAGTGTATTTATATTGTATTTTTGATTTTGTATTATTGTATTTAACCTTGTTGATGTTTTTAAGCTCTCTGAATGCACGCATGCTCAATGTATTTTTAATCTCTGTATCATATTTTTGTGGAGCTTTTTTCCCCCAGGCCTCCACTGAAAATGGGTCTCTGACCGAGTGGACTTTCCCAGTCAATAAATAAATAAATAACCACAACAGTTAGTTTCATATAAGGATGGCAAAAGAGCACTAATCATTTTCAATCAGTTTTGCAAGCCATCAGTTAATTAATTTAAGAGCTGCAGTGTTTACAACGTATTTAATGACAGCTTATTATACTGGTGCTGTTTCAACAGAAATGACAACAAAATGATGGTCATAGTAGCCACAATATTATACAACAAAAAAGTTAAACATAATATTATACAATAAACATGTTCTTACTGATGAACAACAATGTATTAACACAAACCTGTAAATGTGCTGGTGCGGCAAAAAGGCACAGAATTTTTCTAGAGCATGTGGAATAGATAGAAAAGAACTTCAAGTATCAAAGAAAGGGCAGAGAAGATCACACACAACTTGAAATTCTGTACTTGGTATAAAAACAGTAGCACAAGTGTATGACGTACACAGGTTCATAGGTTCATAGGTTAGTACTAGGCTATCAGCCCTAGGGCCTATACAAGCCTAGCCATAACAATTCCCTGAATATTTCTTCCCACATTATTTACTTTCCTGGACCCCTGTCTAGCAGGGCGACTGACGTGATCCCTGGGGTGAATTTCCTTTCTCCCATCCAATCGTCAAGGTTCCTCTTGAAGAGGTCCAAAGAGGCACTCTGCTTGACATGTATGGGCAATCTATTCCAGAGTCTGGGGAGTCTCTGGGTCAGGAACCTATCCCTCCAACATGTTTTGTTTATTGTGATGACAAGGTTTAGATCCCTGGAGCGTGTAGCTCTGAGGGATTGGGATTTCTTTAAGTGTAGCATGTCCAACAGCTCTGGGTTTGACATGGCCTTGTATGTTAAGCAGAGATCGCCTCTGAGTAGACGATATGCGACAGAGTATAGCTGGAGTTTTTTAAGGCGGTCAGCATAGCGCATCTGCTTTAGGCCTGTGATTCTTTTAGTGAGGTATTTCTGAGGCCTTTCCAGTTGTTGCAGATGTCTTGAGAGGTACATACCAAATGGGGCATTGTATTCTATAATGGGTCTAATGAGGGATGAGTACAGTGGGACAATGACCTCCTTTTTTCTGGATGAAAAGCCCTTCGTGATGAGGTGTGCCACATAGAAGGATTTCCTGACTGTTGTGGCGATGTGGTTATCGAAGGTGAGACCACTGTCCACCTGTGTCCCTAAGTCTCATCACACTTTCTGTGTTTAGTGTACTGCCACCTATATGGTAATTCATGGATACATGTTTTTTCCCAAAGGGGATAACAATACATTTCTTGGCATTGAGCTTGAGCCCATGGCTCTGGCACCAAGCATCTGTTTCTGTAAGGCCCTTTTGTAGAGTATCCACATCATTTGGGGATTCAATAATGGCTCCCAGTTTGCAGTCATCTGCAAACTTTGTTAGCCAGAGTCCCTTAGTGTTGACCTGTACTTCAGAGAAGTAGATGCCAAACAAGAGCGTCCCCAGGATTGAATCCTGAGGTATTCCACTTGTCACTTGTCTGGAGCTGGATTTGGAGTCGGCTACTTTTACAGTGTGGGTTCTATCAGTAAGCCATTTACCTCTAAACAGCCATTATCAAATAGAATTTTTTACTCAGCGGAAGGACCAAGCATAACACAGTGTTTAAAGCTATGTTCCAGACAATAGACTGGTTAGAAAAATGTAAACTAAATCACTCTATAGACTCTGTATAATAATTATGATCTGATGCTGACACTGTAATGTCCAGATCAGGTTCAACCCCCCATTCAGCTATATCTTACCAGCAGAGCCCTACTTTAATGTCAGCACTTGAAATGCTGAGTGCCGACAAGCTAAGAAAAAAATGATCAGATATGCAAAAATGTGAATCTCAAGCATCAGTCTTCTTTTTTTGCAGAAGGGAAAGCCCCTGTATACCTCTAAACTTACAGATACTAACTCTGAGACTGTCATACCTTGGAGAAAAAGGGAATATTCTGGGAGATGGCATCTTGGACATAGTATATGTAAGTCCGATCTTTCAGCTATCAAGTCTCTGTATTTGGGACTTTCTCTAGTGGTTCCCAGCATTTCAATTTGCTACCCTTACCAGCACTATGAATGAAATCTGTAGTACTGATTAATAAATAATTCTGATGAATTCCAGAACTCTTTTCACATAGACAGTGGGGAAACCAAGTTTCCTATCTGACATAATCCCATAATCAAGTTAAAAATAATGTTAGGCTCATTTTCTGGGTTACTACTAATGTTGCAGGAGGATATCTTAGTCAGTGAATCCATACGTATAAAATCATAAACACAGCATTTTCTGAAAGAATTAACGAATTCCAGTAACAGTTCTTAGTAAGAAAATGAGAACGCTGCCAGAAGCTGCTTGTACTTCAAATCCACTGCTCTGCTGGGCTGTTGCCAGCGCTGTAAAGCTGATCTCCGCACTGAAATTAACAGTTGTTCAGATGAATGTAAGTTCAAGACATACTTGGAGTTTCTTGGAGTATATTCATAAAACCAAATGACTAGCACCTGTTCGCATTTATTTTAAAATGTAGATCCAAAGGAAATTACTAGTATAGTTGTACTTTATCGTACCTCTAAATAGCTGTCACACCAGTTAGATATTACCAGGAGATGCATCTTTTGATTATATCTTGACCTACACAGTAGTAATTTTCCTGAATTACTCTTTAAGAGATCAGCATTATTTTATCATTTGTTTTACCATAAAATATCATGCTGGGAATCTAGCTTAGAGTAGCACTATTGTGAATGTTCTCTTAGTCGCCTAAGACAATGTCAGCAGATTATTTTTAATTATATGCATCCTTTGATTTTGTTTCTATTTTACTTGCGATTCCATAAACAAAGTCTTATGACCCCTTTTGATTTATTTATTTACTTATTTCAGTTTGATGACTAGGGAAGTCCACTGAGCCTAAAAAGAGCCCGTTTTCAGCGAAGGGCTGGGGAGAAAAGCTCCAGTAACAATTACAAACATATTAGCATATACACATACAAAACTAAGAAGTCATACAGCTTTATGCAGCATTCTACAGTAAAAAAAAGTCGACATTCTACAATAATAGTAATAAAAGCTAGCAACTGTACAGTCTAAGAGTCATTAACGGTGAATTACAACTGAAATTATACATTGCACAATAATAGTAGTAAAAATCTATCAACAGAATAGTCTAAGGGTCATTAACAGTGAATTACAATTGAGGCCGAGAAAATGTTGGAAATAAACTATTAACAAAATTTAGAGGTTAAGGAGTAGTAGCAGGGAAAATGATGTGAGTGCAGAGATGATGCACAGAGTTAGAAGGTGGGTTTTGATATAGTAGGGTTCTATGTGGGGAAGGAGTGAGGGCATTCCCACTTTGAAGATAGGTAGGAATGGAGGATGGATTTAAAGTTAGAGTGGTTATGAATATTTTTAAGGGAGAGAGGAAGACAGTTCCATAGTTTAGCTAAGGAGCAGGATAGCAGAGAGTGTCCAGGTGGCCGTAAAGTTTTGTAGATTTTGATCAGGTTCAGATTTTCTGACCTAAGTGGCCAATAAGGAATACAGGGAGTTAAGGAGATGAAGAGAGAGGGACAGGAGGATGGGTTAAATATGAGCTTATGGGCAGTAGTGAGTATAAGGAGGTTCAGATAGTTGGGAAGCTTGAGTCATTGTAGTGAGTGGAGGGAGATGCAGTGATTGGATGAGTTCCTAGAGTTGGTGGAGAATTTGCAGATTTTACTGTAGCAGGCTTCTAACTGAGTTTGAAGGCTGAGCTGAAGATTCGAGTACAGAGTAGCGCCATACATTAGGGATAGGAGAAGGGATGTGGAGGCAAGGGTACTTCTGGTGGAGGGGGTGAGATAACGGTTATGCCTATATAGGAGTCCTAATTTTTGGTAGGTTTTTTGATATTAGGTTGGATGTGGATATCGAATTTTAGATGTTCTTCAATAATGACAGCGAGCCGAATAATGATTACCAAGAAAGTAATGATGAATAATGATTGCAAGTAATTTATAATTTTTTTCTAATTTTCTTGCCTAGCTGAAATCCTCCTTTATTTGTTTGATCTCTAATTCACATAACCAGCTTATTATGTATTCAAGAATGGACGTCAAGAAAGTCAGCTCAAGAGCGATGTTTCAGAGGTGAATCTTGGCATCAATGCCAAGAACACATAACACAGAGTTACAACTGGAGACCTATTCATAATTCATTGTAGCACTTTATATGCTCCACGTATCGTCGATTGCAGAAAGAAAAGAGAGGTTAATACGAGGATTCAAGAACGGACCTCACTGCCCCTGGCAAGAGTTAGATACAGTATTTTGTGATTTAGAGGCAATGGGGAAAGCCTGCATTATCAATTAATTTGCAAGTTTCTGAATTACCATTAATTACCATTAATGCAAATCAGCACTTTCCTGTGACAGTTAATACTAGCAGGTCATGCATTTCATTGTCCCAGGCATACACTCCCCATTCATTCTCTCACACAAACATTTGCCTATCCTGCCCTTGAGTTAGTAAACATCTCAGAAGTCTCCTCATATATTTGTCCCTGCCTTCATAAATCAGGGATCTTTAGAATCAGGCAATAATGGCAAACATTAGATTTGCAGTCTTGTTGGTGTTTCTAGACTGCATACTGATGACTCTGCTATTGCTCTATTAATCTTTTTAAGTGAGCCCCAGTAATACTTGAAATAATGCCCCTGGTCATCAAGTGTTCCTCCTGGGTATTTACTGAAGACCCTCCCCACTGTCCTTCGTGATTCAGAGACTATTGCAACCATTGGACCATGCCAGACATTACAGCATAATATGTCTTATTAACACAAATCAGACTAAGTAAAAATAAAATGATGACACTGTTCCCAAAATATTCTAAGAATTCAAGGACTCTCAGCAATGCCATTTTAAGTACATTCAAATGACATATGTGTGTGTGTGTGTTTGTATTTACTTTGTCCATGCTAAATTCATTATGGGGTCAAAAAGTACGCTGTAGAAACATGTGAAACAGACTGAAAAAACAAATCTTGACAGGCCTAATTAGGATTTTTCATGCAAGCCCAGATAATGAACAAACAGACTTGGTGTAGAGGATTGATGCCATATTGAGAATGTGTGGAATTTTACATCTTAAAATCCATGAATCATAATATTTCTCAGCAATCACAGATTAAATGACATTCTAACATCTCTAATCGTTGGTCAGAATCCAACTCAATTTCTACTGGATAGCGAGTCATCTCTTTTTATGGTGATTTTCTGATTCAAGAAGGTGTACAGGCATTATTTGTTGGTGTTTTTATTTTACTGTATATTTTACGTCTCCAGCAGTTATTACTGTTCTTTTTTCATTTTATAGCCTCTATTTATACTGCAGTATAATATATTTAAATTATTAATCACTGCCTAAACATCCCAGGGTTCCTGACTTTCTCCCCCCTACATCTCATCTTCGCTGAGGGCATTTAAGCATGTATTCCTCCCAAAGAAACACGCATCCACTGCCTGAAATCAACAGAGACAAAAACATCCTATAATTTTGTCTTTATTACCTTATAAAACTAGGCAGCTCTTTCAAAACCATGAATTCTGCTAATCCCACTGAGGAGAACCAATAACACAATTTAAAGGACTAGTATGAGTAGAACTGAAAAACGTATAGTTGTCTTGTCATGAGGTTCTACACAACCCAGCAACAAATTCACTACTTATTACTGATTGTATTTTTTCTCAGCCTGAATGCTGTTATGGGGACAGACATCCTGATATGATCTTGTTTTGTTTAACAAGCTATTTTTACCCATAATGCACTGTGAGGGCACAGCTGTTGAGCAATTCATCCCAGCCATTCCTGTCAGATAACAGCTCCTTTCATTTAGAATGAAAGTAATTAGAAATACCAGTAAGTATGAGAAACCATAATAGAAATATTAGAAACTTGTAATAAAAGTATCAGCGAATGGTTTGCAGTGGTGCTTACATATTTGTCTCCTACACACTTTACACCATCTGTAAAAAGTGTTTGCAGAAATGAGCCCACAGTGATAGTGCAATGTCAAACAGAATAAAAATGATGCATGCAGTGTTAGGTAACGACAATTCTGGGTTGTGTTTAGTCATGTCATACTGTCTAGCAAACACTATACAGAAGGAAGGGTGTAATGGGTTATAGTCATCATCATTTAAACATGGCTGACATTGCAACTTTGGTAGGAGGGGTGTCACTAGAGCTAGAGATGGGGGGTTTGTGTCATATACAATGTCCTCCAATTACAGAGAAGAACTTGCACTATGGGAACATGACAAGATGGGGGTGCCAGTATAGGAGCATGAACTGCAGCCACTAATCTGAAAAAGACAAGGATGTTGTGCTATTATGTGAGCAGAAACTGTAAAGAATATTCAAGGAGGTTGTCCTGCAAAATTCAGACTGGCATTTGTGTTCACATAAAATGCGTGTTGGTGGAGTGAGATACCCCTTGACGCACAAGTGCAGTAGATTGTGTACCCTGCAAATGCCTTTCAAAGTAGCCACCTTGGCACATATTTACCCCTGACCATGGACAACAGTACTGGATAGGCACTGATGTTGTCACTAGTTATCCTCCACAAAGAGGTGACTACAGAAAGATGTATCCTACTGAAGTCTTCATGAGACCTAGCATGTCATCATCCATGGATGCCACAGCCTCACCACTGGATTTGTATACCACACCAAGCATTTCCTTCTTGGCAGTGGTGGCAAAAGACTATGAATGAATAAATAATAGCCCTGCACATCTGCTGGTTGAGCCTTAGTGCCACCACATTTCAGGGATCATCTGTGATATTTGAAGATACCAGTATCCCTTATTAGCCCCCCCCCCAAAGTAAGTATACACACGTGAGATGCACTGTGCCACATGGAAAGCATTGTTGCTGCTTTCAAGCATGGTAGGTCCCCCAGTGATGGGGATGGGAATTGTTTAAGCTGTCCAGCTACAGCTCAGGTATGACTGAAGTGAGGAGAAGGGCAATTCATGGGAGAGGGAAGACAGTGCTTGTCTGTCATTTGACTGTGACTCAGTCTGTACCTTTGCCTCATCATCACCATACCCTGCACAGGTGCAGACATCACCCTGTTGCTCTAAACCAGCCTGTACATTCATCACCATAGCAATGGTCTAGTCTGTGAATATACAAGACAAGACAGAGCACACTGTATCACAATACAAATTCTATATGTAAAGTCCTCTGTCATACATGCAAACAGTGGTACACACTATGCAGACAAAGAAAAAACATAAACCATCACTGGCACTTCCATGTACCTATATGTCTAACATACTTATCAGAAATGTATGCAGAGGCATATGTGGCCTGCCAATGCGCACTTTACACAGATACTATACAGACGTGCAATAGAGTTCTAAACTTGGTGTACCACCTCCTGGGGCATATGAGAGTTGTCAGATCCAGGAATTTGTGTCCATTCTGAGTCTCGCTCAAAATCTGGGGGATGCAAAATAATTGCATCTTCCAGAACATTTTCTGCAGAACATTAAGAAATCATTCTTCTTCTATTAAAATTATGAAAGATAATGAAGGCTTTTAGCAAGGTCCAGCAAAAAATGCTCTTGTCTCTTCCACTCTGATTTCATACAGTGCAGACCAGCCCTTGTTCAGGTGTTACTCCTGATAAAACTGGGCTTGAATGAACAGCCACTGATGTTGACATAGACAGATGTATCAGTGCTGGTTGTGGTCTTGATGTCAGGACCACCACCTTTGAAGAGAACATTTTCTTCATCAACTTTGATGATTATATTAATAGCTTTGCACAAGATGCTGCCAGCATCATGAGTTGTTTTTGTGTCAGCTTTCTGGGGTTGGTTTAGAACTGATATTGTCAGGGCCAATGTATTGTTGCAGGTGTACTTCCATACTTTAGGCTAAAGATGCTTGACATTTGGTCTATGCTTAGAAATAGCTTAACCCCATTGCTGAGGTTGAGTTTGAGGCCTGGGATGTGGTATCTACACTAATCTCAATACTGTTCAAGCAGACTATCTTGCATTTATAATCCCTCCACACTTGTTCTAACTGCAATACGAACCTTTATAAGAAATATTTCTTTGCATTGTCCTTTAGGCAGCAACCTTTTCAATCAGCAGAACAGAGGGGTCAAAAGATTTAGCAAGATCAATGCTGGATTTCTGGGTCAATAGAGACTTCTGCATCATTGTCACACTCATTAGCTCTCAAGTCCAGTAGCATTAGAACAAGAAAAGGCACTTTGACTACCCTCAGGAGTCTCCTTTACCAGATGGTGATGACAGCATTACTTCCTCACCACTCACCCAAATAATCCAGAGTTTGGGATGTTGTTGAGATAATAAGGCAGAGAGGGAAATGCCTCTCAGACCAAACAACAGAAACAACAAGGAGAAATTAATAGTAGGCACTAAACAGCCTATAATTGCAAAGTACCTTGCTAAGGAAACAGCTCCTATACTTTACAAAGAAAAAAAAAAAAAAAGCCCCAAACCAGGCATGTCCAAGGTTCAGCTTCCGGTGATTTCTCCTGTCCACCTGGTGAATCTAGGCATACTGGGGCAATGCAGCAATTGCCTCATGTACACAGACAACCCTCTCCTCCTACCACCCAACACTACAACCTGTGAGAGATGCACTTACATAGCCAAAATGGAAGCAAAGCTCTCTCCACCCAAGATTGTGTTAAACAGTCAAGAGGAGAAGGTTAACACCCACACTACACCTCAAGCAACACATAGCCCTTCTAAACCCGCACCACCAACACCCACATATAGCAACACTAAATCCACATATGCAGAGGCCCTTAACTGTAACCTGCCCAAGCAACAAAGACCTCTGAAGCTGAAACGCAAACAAACACCAATCACAACCAATGTGTCACATAGTTCACAACACCAGTGTGCCACCCAGCAACAGCCCCTAAGGCAAGACAATGTACCTAACACTTTAGTCATAGGTGACTCTATAGTCCTGCACACTGATGTCCCTCTCACCAGGTTGAATAAGGAGAAAATTACAGTCAGCTGCCTGTCGGGTGCCAGGATCCGCCACATAATGCATGCACTCAAGTCACTCCACAACAAGTACAAATATGACTCTGTCATTGTCCATGTTGGAGTGAATGACTTGAGACGTACCTCCCTGGACTACATGAAGAGAGACATGGAAGAGCTCTCAGATCATGTGGCCCAGGCAAGTATGACCCTAGCCCTGAGTAGCATCCTGCCTTCGCCCAGAATGATACCACAATATAAGGATAAAATGATTGACTTCAACAATTGGCTAAGCTTATGGTGTCATTCAAAGGGGATCCAGTATCTGTCTGCCTGGGATGACATGATTGACAGACCACGATGCTTTGCCAGAGATGGTCTGCACCTGTCGCCCTTGGGATTCAGGTTACTGGCTAAGGCTCTTGCCACCCCTATAGTACCTTTTTCATGCAAACTTCAAAGGACAAAACCACCACTGTAACAGGTACAAGCATGCAAAATCTGAAGGTAATGCTACTCAATGCTAGAAGTCTAAACCTCAAAATGCACTCTCTCGAGGCACTCCTAAAAATGGAGAACATCGATATCTGTGCAGTAACTGAGACCTGGTTCAAGGCTCCAGAGAGCACCCCTGCAATACCAGGCTACAACTCTTACCACACTTTTCGGCCACCAAACAAGGACCGAAACACTAAAGGTGGAGGAGTGTCAATATTCACCAAGGATATTCACACCACCAGGCTAGTTGGCCAACACAATGTGTCTGAAATTCTCCAAGTGCAACTAACACTAGGTAAGACTGCAATCCAAATTGTAGCTTGCTACAGATCCCCCACCATACCCCAAGATTCTCACTACACCTTTCTAAACATACTGGAAAATATTAAGATAGAACCAAACACCCTAATACTGGGTGATTTTAACTACCCTGCCATTAACTGGGAAAACTACTCATGTCCCAACACCTTTGTGCAATGGTTCTTGGAATTCATAAATTCCAACGCCCTGGATCAAGTAATCCATAGTCCCACCAGGGGCTCCAATATCCTAGACCTGGTCATTACTAACATGGGAAATCAATGCTCCATACCTATGGTCATACCCTCGTTAGTCAGGTCTGACCATAAGCTAATCACCCTTAACATCCACATCTCACCCCCACCCCCCAGTAAAGAAACCACCATAAAAAACTTCTCCAAAGCCAACTTCATGCTACTCAAGTCAGAAGTGACAAACTTCATGACACCCATGCAGACGGGAACTGAAAGTTCAACTGCTGAATCCTACACTAAGGCACTGTATGAGCACATCCACTCATGCATGAATCGTGCCATCCCAAATAGAACCAAAATGCTCTCATCCAAAAAAAGGAAGCCAAAATCTGGTGGTCCCCTGCCATAAACAAACTTTACAACAAAAGGAAGAAACTTTTGCAGAAAAGAGGAAAATCCCAGGATGCAAAAAACTCCCTTACTAGCATCAGTAAGAAACTGAGATGCCTCATAAAATCCTCCAAAGCTAGTTACGAAAATAAAATTGCCAAAGATTCCAAAGACAACCACAAAGCATTCTATAACTATGTCAAGAATCTAAATGGCAATGCTCAGATCTGCTCTGAGCTAAAACAGAATGGCATTAAATATACTGATCTGAAGGATATTGCCAATATCCTGGCAGATCGATTCAGTGCCAACTTCATCCCCCTCTCTCCCCCTAAATGGCCCATCTCAATACCGGAAGATTGCCAAATTCCAGTAATAACGGCCACACAGGTACAAAACACACTCTCTAAAGCCAAGAATACAGCATCCATGGGACCAGATGACATCCCGGGCTGTGCACTACATGAACTACAATATGAACTGGCACCTCACCTAAGTGTCATGTTTAATCATAGCCTCACATCAGGTTTTGTGCCCACCGAGTGGCGCAGAGCTACAGTTATCCCAATCCACAAGGGGGGATCCACCTTGGATCCCGGAAACTACCGTCCCATCAGTCTGACAAGCCTTATCTGCAAGGCCATGGAGCGTATTATCATGGAACTTATAAACAAAGACATTGGCAACCTTCAAACACTGGACCCCACCCAGTTTGGGTTTGTGAAGGGCCGATCTTGTCTCCTGAACCTGATTGACTTCTTTGAATCAGTCTCTAGAGCCATGGACAAGGGTAAGGTGGTCCACACAGCCTATCTAGCCCTTGCCAAGACCTTTGACACCATCCCCCACTCTGGAATCATAGATAAACTTACTAAGTTGGGCATTAATCCCTATGTCACCCAATGGGTTGCTAAATGGCTTACTGATAGAACCCACACTGTAAAAGTAGCCAACTCCAAATCCAGCTCCAGACAAGTGACAAGTGGAGTACCTCAGGGTTCAGTCCTGGGGCCGCTCTTGTTTGGCATCTACTTCTCTGAAGTACAGGTTAACACTAAGGGACTCTGGCTGACAAAGTTTGCAGATGACTGCAAACTGGGAGCCATTATTGAATCCCCAAATGATGTGGATACTCTACAAAAGGGCCTTACAGAAACAGATGCTTGGTGCCAGAGCCAAGGGCTCAAGCTCAATGCCAAGAAATGTATTGTTATCCCCTTTGGGAAAAAACATGTATCCATGAATTACCATATAGGTGGCAGTACACTAAACACAGAAAGTGTGATAAGAGACTTAGGGACACAGGTGGACAGTGGTCTCACCTTCGATAACCACATCGCCACAACAGTGAGGAAATCCTTCTATGTGGCACACCTCATCATGAAGGGCTTTTCATCCAGAAAAAAGGAGGTCATTGTCCCACTGTACTCATCCCCATTAGACCCATTATAGAATACAACGCCCCATTTGGTATGTACCTCTCAAGACATCTGCAACAACTGGAAAGGCCTCAGAAATACCTCACTAAAAGAATCACAGGCCTAAAGCAGATGCCCTACGCTGACCGCCTTAAAAAACTCCAGCTATACTCTGTCACATATCGTCTACTCAGAGGCGATCTCTGCTTAACATACAAGGCCATGTCAAACCCAGAGCTGTTGGACATGCTACACTTAAAGAAATCCCAATCCCTCAGAGCTACACGCTCCAGGGATCTAAACCTTGTCATCACAATAAGCAAAACATGCTAGAGGGATAGGTTCCTGACCCAGAGACTCTCCAGACTCTGGAATAGATTGCCCATACATGTCAAGCAGAGTGCCTCTTTGGACCTCTTCAAGAGGAACCTTGACGATTGGATGGGAGAAAGGAAATTCACCCCAGGGATCACGTCAGTCGCCCTGCTAGACAGGGGTCCAGGAAAGTAAATAATGTGGGAAGAAATAGCCAGGGAATTGTTATGGCTAGGCTTGTATAGGCCCTAGGGCTGATAGCCTAGTACCAACCTATGAACCTATGAACAACCACTATGTAATATGTGCTGCATTAGCCTTCAAGTTCATCTATCTTTCTTGGTGGTCTCCTCTTTCAAAAAAATCTAAACCAATGGGTGAAACCATTCAGTAAAAACTGTTTGTAGGTTTAAAGTACTGGGATATTTTTCAGGCACCCTAATGTTTGTGGACATCATACTTGATTTTAAGCTCTGTGTTTCTAAATTACAGCCAAACAATCCACTTAAGTTGTACTGAGGAGTTCAACAGAAAGGCTGAACATGCATGTCTACAGCTAGTGGGGTGTGGCTTTGTTGGCTTGAATGAACCCATAAAGACTTACAAAGTAAAAGGTTGTGGGCATTCAGAAGTCATGTAGCTGAAACACTGGCATGTCCTTAATGGTCATTTGCAAATATCACATGGGCCTCCACTACAGGAGGTTTAAAGTATTGCACCATGAAGATTCTAGCTTGGCTGGGTCTCTCTTGCACTTTTTTACTTTCAACAAAATTATATGCTTGGTTCTGAAAATTGCATGGGAAAACAATGATATTACAAAATCTTTCCTGGGGAGTCAAGAAAATATCCACTGAGTCACTGCAAAACACTACAAGCGGATGTGATCTCTAGGTCAAATTCACAATTATTAGCAACATGTTTCTATGAAGATGAATATCCAAGAGGATACACATGGGACTCTACTATACTGATAATGATGATAGAGCACCTTGTACCAGATATGAAACTTATGTACTTAGCATAACATTAGATCTGGATGAGCATGTCCAGCTTTCTCAACATGCCTAGCCTCTTTTCTCTGCCTCACTGCAAACATGATCTAGAGGACCCTTAGTTTTTTTTCTTTTGTTTCTGATTCACTTATGGCCAACAAAACAGAGATATGAAAAGTAAGCTATTTGCACAGCACTATTGCTAAAAGGTGATAGACAAGTAGATGCAAAGTTTTAGATCCTCAACTGACTAAAGGTCTGTGGTTTTAGTGCTACTGTTGACGAGTATGAACTTTTTCCAGATCCAGTATTTAGATAAGTACATACATTTCACTTTGTGCTGGATAAATGTGTGGACTGCCTGCAAAACCTATTGTTAAAGAAAACTGAAGCATTTTACTTACTGTCAGAATAGAAAAAGCCATGTTGTCTTCATATCCATATGAGCTTCCTCCTATGTCTGTCTTCTACAAAGACATGAAGCTTAGATTGCCTGGTTACTGTAAATTGTCCCTATGATTGTGCATGTGTGTTTCACTAAGACAGACTGTCATCCTATACAGTAGGCATCCTACATCGTTCCCTTGTGCAAACTACTTCTGGGACACATTGGAGATTATGTGCCTGATCTGGATCAAGTAAGTACTGGTAACATTCGAATGAACATGAAAAAAAAAAAAAAGCATCAAGGCATAGCCCCCCCACACACCCACACCCACACACACACTGGTATGCACACAGACAATTGTACCACACACTTATCACACTCACTCACACATTTACTTACCCTTGCTGTAAAATCCACAGCAGCACCACGATTTAACAACAATGTTGCAACATTGATATTCCCATAATGAGCAGCAATATGCAGTGGGGTAAAGCCACTCTGAAAGAAAACACACCAAACAAATTTGTTATGTCATTGTGGAACATACCAGCTGGAATATTTCAGCAACAAAAGAGCTAGACTTTTCAAGTCCCACCATTACACAGAGAAAGTGCTGTACAGACAAGCTATGTCGCTGCATGCATCCAAGTGATAACCTCTACACTTAACAAATCACCTGCTCCAAATGGTGCTGAATTCATAACTAGAGCAGGTCAGAATTTTATTAAAAGAATGAGTGACTCATTGTTGTGGCTCAGAAGCATTTACTGAAATATACAGAACTAGCATGCTTAAGTCAAATTTTAAATAAATTATTAATTACTAAAATATCATAGCTGAAACAGTACTTTTATCTGTCATGCAACAGACTGTGCCCTGTGTCCCTCAGTGTGGACCTCTGTGCTCCTTCACCCCCGCGTATTACATACAACTTCCAGACTGCACTACCCAGGAGACCTAGGGGAATACTTATTTTTAGTGAAGCAAAGTGCTCCCTTACTCCAAAGTAGTATGAACTCAGGATACATTTACAGAGAGTAGATACTGGTGTACACTCCCCACATTGGGGGGGGGGGGGTGCAACTCCCTTTCAAAACATATGATAGAATTATAATTTTTTCTTGTTTTACACTGACAATGTATTTAGACTGCATAGATGCTATTACTTTCTCTACTGATATTCACATCATACATTATTTCATCATCTCCTTTTGGCTTATCCCAGTTAGGGGTCACCAGAGTGGGACAACAGTCCGCAGAATGATTGAAAGTGGAGTTTTATGGTGTCGAGTTGCCAGCCCGGCACCCAACCTTCCACAGAAGGCACACATGCACACACACACACACACACACACACACACACACACACACACACACACACACACACACACACACACACACACTCTCACACCTAGAGCCAATTCTCATCTTTAAATGAAATACAGTAGAACTACTACACTTGAAGAACAAGGCAAAATTATTCGCTCTACTTGCAAACACTTTCTTCTGAAATAAACTATTTCTTAATTCCTGACTAGACATATGATAGCAGAAATATTGAAAAGTAAGTGAAAAACTGAAACCTTAGAAAAAATAAATCTAGCAATGTGGTCACAGGCGTACTAACTCTTTAAGTAATGTAAGACTTATAATGTTTTTGTGCTGAACCACGGATTCTTATTATTTTTGGAAGACAACGCAAGCACGGATTCCGCACACTTACAGAAATGATTGTGGCAGTAGTAGTGTTTCCACAGTACAGATGCCACACTCACACGAGTGCTGTCTCATTCTGCATGAATCAGAGACAGACATTTAACTTAGCAGAAAGAAGCAAGTTGAGGATCTCATGATTCATACTAAGATAGGCAGCTTACATTCCAATAAATAAAAGCTTGTGCCAGTGGTATAAAAGATTAATTAAACTGAGTTTCTATGTTGGAAGCACAAGAATTTCAATTGTCTTAGTCTATATTTGCTTTACATTTGTTAAAAGGCTGTGGGGGGTCAGTCATAACGCCCCTTTCAGACATGACCTGGCACACAGGTGCCAGTCAGTGTAAAGCAAAATATAAGGATATAAATGATTTGAATGGGATTAAGCGATTATATGCAAGCTTTCATTACTGTCTCATTAGTTTAACATAGCATTTGAAAAATTAATGGATTAGATTTTTTTAAGCTGACTTCAACAATTATATACTTGATAATTAGTTAATTCTTTCTTTGGAAAGATAACCAAGCAGATCACTATCTATCTATCTATCTATCTATCTGAATGACATGGCACAAAATAGACTCTTAGGTGTAGAAACGCATACCTACAGTGTAATAAGCCCTAGTTATTAACTGAGCACAATCCGGGGCACACACATACATAAATGATGGACATTTTCTGCTTTCTGTGCATCAGGTTGCATAAATATATATTATGACAATATATTATTAATTTGTATAAGTATGAAATATAAAATTGCATTTATTGGCAATACTGGACATAGCATACTGCATAGCATTTTTTGTTTAACCTGGACATGTTCAAAAGTCAAGCTACCAAAATATTTCAGCTTGGCCAATCTGATTTTGTTGTACTTCAGACAGAGTTGAGGGGCTAAATCCTTGGAAAATCCAGCTCTTTTTTCATTCTGTTGACTTGATATGTACAGCGATAATTTCTCAATGAATTACAGTTCTGAAATGGCAATAGGTCTCCCATACTATCGCATGACACCTTTCTCAGAACAGTGATGAATCAATACATGCTACTGTTAAAAAAAATCTTTGCAATGCATCTGACAAAAAAATCATTGATTAAACTGTTAAGACTGCCAGTAGTAGAAAAAAATTACTGTATGTCAGTATTCCATGATTCCTTTCTGAACTAGAGTGGATTTGGTGCTATTTAAGGACCCAAAGATAAGATTAACAGCTAAACCAAATCTAAGAAAAATAATATGGTGACTTGCACCTCAATAAACAAATAAAATGAAAATGCTTAGCAAATGACTTTCTAGGATTACTAGCAGTGGAGAGCTGTGTCTTGATTCATTTCTAGTATATGTAAATCACTGCAAACAGTGTGTCCTACTTACAATGTATTTACATATATATTGCTAAGCAATGCATTTGTCAAAGAAATACATCATTCAGGTAAATTGCAAGAAATGTTGAGTGAATTAGTCATGCAACCAAAATCAAGCATATCTAAATAAACCCTCATCACCACATGCTGCGCTCCTTGTCAAAGAGTGGGTGAGTGTGGGATGGGATTTGGGTAAAGTATGATTTATAACACAGGAATTTTCAAGTCATTCAGAAGAATGCTCATAAAAATACCTCATGTTTCACAAAAATATGAAAGTCACTGATTGGTAATATTTAGTAATTTTCTTTTATCTTAACATAATTTTTCCTTAAACATGCAAACAATTCACTTAAACTCGTGCTAAAAACCCTTCTGGGACAACTGAGGATGCATTTCTAAATGTTCAGCAAGCCTTGCAGACATGCTAGCTGCAACTGCATTAGATATAGAACTCTTCATTTATTATTATTTATGGCACTCAAAGTATTTTATTGACACCTGTGTTCAGACATGTCATGCAGAAATCTAAGGAATTACACTCGGATGCACTTTCTGGCAGGGTTATCTGCAGCTACTGAAGCAGCTGGAAATGCATTTAATTCATGTTTAGCTGTTTGACCAAAAATCAATGCTCAGATTCTAGCTCACTCCAAGCTTCAGCTGCAGAATGCCCACTCATTTAACCTGCTTTCTGCTCCTGCGCATGCAGATTTGGTGTAAAGCAGAAACCTCAAGAAATTAAAGGCAATGCAAACAGAAGAGAGATAAATAGATGATAAAGCAACAGCACTAATTAATGAAAGAGTGACTGTGCATGTATATCTACCTCTGTCGTTCTATTCACCACCAGCTACAATAAAACAGTGGGCAGCGAAGAGAGAAAAAAATGAAGTGTTAGTTTACCGCTAATGACATGGATGCAAAAAAGCTTTATGATGGCTACATGACATGTACAGTAAAGCAGCGATGTAAACACAGTAGGCACAAAAAGATAGGACCAAATGGCAAGCATTAAATACAACTCTAAATTACTGTAACATCTCTTAAAAACTTCTCCTGAAATTCAATATGGAGTGACTATTCGAAGTCTGTACCGTGGCTAAAATGATCTAATCTAACAGTACTCGGGTTTATAGTTTGTATTACTCATCATTATACAGATGTACAGTTAGCATGTTCTAAAATCATATGAACTTAGGACAGCACCCATGCTAATGAGTCAGTGGTATCACTTCATACCTCCAAATTTGTGCTAGTTATAAGAAGTATCCACCATTGTTTAGTTGTTATGGATACTTTGTTTACCTAGGTGTTAAACTTGTATCAACATAAAACTACATACATATTAACTGTAAAGCAACAAATCACCCATAATTGTCTTTCTTGCTCACAAGTTAGCCTGCAATTTTCTATCTGCCACAGCAGTGCTGTTTTCTACAATCCTGGTCGCTACTAGTACCCTTCACTCATTAAACATTTTTCTTACATTAAGCTACCTTAGTCATGGTTTCTCATAACATCTTCACTATCTACCAGGCCACCTCATTTGGTTTTTATTAATCTTAGTAACTAGTATCACCCACATTTATAAACACAATTTTACCAAGCTAAGAGAAATTGTAAATGTTCTCATTTGTGTATGTATTTATAAATCTGTACATGAACAGTAGATAATATTGTAAAAATTGCACCTGCATTGGTGGCATGAAGGGATAAAGGCCTAACAATGGAGCAGGTGGTATAAATTGGATTAGTGACTCATGAGCTTCACAGCACAAGTATAGAGGAAGGGGTGCCCATCCTGAGGGGATGGAACATGTCAGGTGCAGAAGCTAGCTCTCATAGGTAAAAGGAGACCACCTAGCTGGGCATATGGGAGGGATGACAGGAAACGGTTCTAATGACCATAAGTTATGTACATGATGGCTCCTGTTGCCATGTGCCATATCTCCCTATGTGACTCCTTGTTCTCAATGTGTTATTAATGTACAGAGTAAACTTCTTGAGATAGTGAGGCCCACCCCATGCTATGATCATGTTGCATACAGCTTTGCAACTGGGATATCAGGGAGTTGCGAGGGCATGGCAATCAGGAGAAGAGGAGGAGGCCTAAGAAAGGGCTGGAAGGGGAGGAAAACCATACTTCAGACATCATAGCATAATCTACACTTAATATCAGACTATTTCTGCACTTACTTTAAACCACTCACCTATACATTACAGAAACATTTACAGGTACAATGACATTCTTAATGTCAACAAACAACAAATATTTAGTGAGTGAATGGTCAGTGTATGCACCTTACTCCAAGGAAAAAGGGGATTGACAATATGATATGCTCCTGATATAAATCAGGTACCCTTTATAAAGTGTTTTGTAGAACTGAAATAGAAGTATGTCTTAAATATCCTTACAGAAAAGTAGGTATACAAAAAACGTCTTTCATGTGCACAAAATGCATGGTTGATTACTTCTGGTGTTTAGTATAATTATCTCTGTGATTCTTCAACAAAATTTTACTGATGACAGTCCACAAGCTAATGGAAATGTACAGTGCACTGAGTATAGTCCGTATGTCTTACAGTTCTACAGCACAAAGAGTGCTTGCATATCTAATCAAAAGAAAGAAAAAGATTTTACATATAGAAGGGGAAATCTGAAAAACAGAAATTGATTACATTATTTTTTTAGACTGGTTGATTGA
This sequence comes from Protopterus annectens, assembly GCF_019279795.1. Lineage (NCBI taxonomy): Eukaryota > Metazoa > Chordata > Ceratodontiformes > Protopteridae > Protopterus > Protopterus annectens. The sequence goes on from NC_056748.1 coordinate 654,310,935, forward strand.
AAGAAATTTTAGAACAAGAGAACTATACATTTCTGATTACTTGTACAGTGAGGCAGAAAAAAATAATAAAGCGACTTTTAAAAAACAAGGAAAAGGAATAAAGGTTTCGGCTGGTGAAATAAAAAGACTACATTTTTTTAGATAACATTTTGTAAAGTTATAGTCATATCATTATACAATGTTTTACTTGTATAAGAATATAGAACAATTGTGGTTGAAATATAAAGAAAAGTATAAAATTTAATTTTAAAATGGGAAAATTTGTTTTAGAAAGAAACTAAAAGGAGATATGAGACAGTAATAAATTACTTTGAGATGGATCTGAAAGGGAATGAAAAAGAAGACTGAAAGAAAGAAATATATAAGGAAATATATTAAAGGTGGAAAAGTTAATAATTAAAAATATGTATTACAAGGTAAAGCAGAGGAGGTCTCTATTTTTTAGGTGAAAAGTAAAGAAAGATAGCAGTAAAACTGAAGGAATTAAAGGGGAAGATGGATTAAAAAATATAGTATGAATGAGAAAAAGAAAGCGGAGGAAGAATTTTTTAGTAGAATGCACAACGATGCAGAAAAAATCGTGTTGTACACAGACTCGAACAAAAAATAAGACTGATACAAAGCAGGTTGTGAGAAAAAATTGGATTAAATTAACTGAAAGAGGTACTGAAGGAAAATTAAAATAAATAAATATGCCAGACTCAGGTGGGATAACCTATGAGTTTTATAAGTAAATGAAAAGAAAAAAAATGTTTCTACAGGTTTTGAATTATTGGATAGAATATGTAGTAACAGATAAAAAAATATGTGAAGAAGTTAAGCTTATTTATGCAAAGTTGACAAAAGCTGTTACAAAACTGAAGACCCAATACGTTAAATAATGTAAACTATAAACTTTCAATGAAAAATTTGCAGAAGAGTTTAGGTTAGGCTATGGATGGATTAGAGGGAGAAGGTATACATGGCATTGAAGGAAGAAATTATAAAGATATGTTGCTTATTGTTAAAGAAGTTGTGACAAATTCTACTTGAAGTGAATAATGTTTAAGTGTAAAGGAAATAATGAGAAGGTATGTGATAAAGTAAATCATAAAATAATGTTTGAGATAGTATTGTAGAATGGATTACATAAACACGTATATATATCTAATTAAGAATGAATACAGTAATTCCTGCAATAAAATTTTAGTTAACAGACAGTTTAGTGAAGAAAGACATGCAAGAAGAAGTGTTAAACAGGGCTGCTCATTAACTAGTTTCTTGTTGGCTGTAGTGATTAATACAGTGATGGATAAGGCAGTTAGATCTATTAGTGAAGGAAATGTTTACTTATGTCAGAATATTACCATTCCTATATATTTAACATATATGGATGCTTTGGTTATTATTACAAATGGAAAAGGATAGATAAAAGAAACTATGAAAAATATAGGTTTGTGTACTAGAAACGGTTTAAATTTAAATAAAGAAAAGTATAAACAATATGTTGATTCAGTTAAAAATGCAGAAAAATATTTACAAATTCAGAGATTAAAGTATTAGGAGTAAAATTTGTAAGAAGAGACATAAAGAAATGTGGGTTACTATTTTAAATTAGATTAAGTATACTGTTAACATGTAGAAAACATCTAATTTATTTTAAGAGAAAAACTTTATTTAATACATTTTTATATTTTAGGAAAACTGGGGTATGTGGGAGATATATATATATATATATATATATATATATATATATGTATTTGCTTTATGTTTAGAGAAAGAGGTACACAAGATGCTATTTTCTTTTACATGGGTTTTCTAGTTTAAATCCTATAAACAGAGGAGTGTTATAGTGCAAAAGAGGAGGAGGAGGACTTGATTTAAAAAAATATATATTGTTTATTTGTCATCATTACATTTGTTTTGGATTTTAGGAAAATTTCAGGAAACAAAAAAAAAAGATTATGTTGGTAACATATTTTTGGAAAATATAAGGATATAATTTAGAAGAAAAGAAAAAAGGGGTTTAGATAAAGAAGAAATATATAGCATGAGTTAGTGAAAAGATGGGTCCTAATTTGGAAGAATAATAAGAAAATAGAAAAAATAATGAAATAATATAATAATGATGAAATAATGGAGAAATGTTATTACATTAAGTTATGGAATAATTAGGAGGAAAAGATGAGAAAGGCTATTCATGAATGAAGGGAGAATAAATTGTGGAGATGTAAGCTTTTTATGGCATCTTACAATAGACAAATTACATGTAAAAGCAAATATGAAATACAAACAAAAATAAGATAGATTGTGTACAATTTATAACATGAAAGAAACAATGGAACTACTTTTTAAAATGTAGAAAGACCAATGAGGTTGAGACTTATGTGATAAAGAATTTAAGTATGAGGTTTTTAAGAAAATGGATATAATCATTTAGGGATTATATGAAAATTTAAATAATGTTGGGATAGATAAAATGGATAGATATAGAATAAAGATATGAAAATGACATGTTATGAGATATTGTATAATTAGATTTGGTATAAATAAATGAGAGTTGATAGCATTAAAATGGCTATGGAGAAAAGGATGAAGGAATGAAGTTATTAGAAAAAAAGAAAGTGTATTGAAGATGTGTCCTGAAGATACAGACATAGAGGATTTGATTTCTTGATCTCTTAATTTTTTTGAAATCTTGGCTTCCTAATAATTGTGTGTTAACAATTGAAAATGTTCAAATAATGTTTTTAAATAAAGTCTCCCCTACTCTTTTTCATATGTGCTGAGGGATCTTTTGCTATCACCAACTCAAGCTCATGGGGGGGCATTAGTTTAACATTTCATTTAAAATACAAACAGCTCATACTTACTTGATATAGAATCAAGACAGGAACTATGCTACGGCAGCATGTCACAAGTATAACATTAACATTTTTTTTTGTTTTCACCTACTCTAATGGCAAACATATGAATACGACTCTGTATATATGCAATTCTGATACGTGTAAAAATCTGTCTTATTATCCATTTGTTGAGTTAAATGAATTTAGGGACTAGATTTTATTGGACGCAGGTTTATACTAACACTTGAAGATATAGACTTTCTACATCCTGACTGGGGAACATTCTGCCCATTGAAAGGTAGCTGCAGTGCATTGCATTCCAGTCATACATATTGTTCTTGGTACTCCAAAGGACTGCACTTTGAACTATTTTAGCAGCACTGTTCATGCTCTACTGATCAAATGCTTATCTTTTGTACACTATACGTAGCCCACCTCTACTCTGACATGGGTCAGATCCAACTGTGGTGTTCTGTTTCTTGTGAGTCATGTTTGGGCTTTTTATGTGCAATTTTCACAATACAAGTCATACACACTGTATGTAGAGCATGCCTCCTAATATCATCCTACATGTCTAGTAGGGCCTATCATCATGCAACAAAAATCTGCTTTAATACTACAGGATCATGAAGTAACTTGCATTTTTTACGACAAATAATTTTCAAGATTGTTTGCTAATGTATATCAAATGCAATTTTTGAGTAATTTTTAAATATTGTCATTTCTGGTCAATACATTCTTGTTTCCTGTTTAGCAATAGAACAAATACAATATTTTCAAAATAAGTGACCTCATATTTTTGTGAAGTGAGTATAGGTTAGTTATCCCATATATTTTGGAAGAGTACAAAAATGACAGTGCTTTTTTAAGTTTGATTAACATGGGTGGTGACATTTCTACATTTCTATAATAAAAAAAAACAGGAACTGTAACAGCATGATGGCAAATGTATGAAGTGCGTGACTTATACTATGACAGCCTGAAAGAAAGCTGATTCCAACTATAAGTTCACCTTTGTATTTAATTAAAAAATGTCGGAATTATGTATATTCCCTACTTACAACCAACCCAACCAAAATAGAACCTATTAATAACAGTATTACAACAGGGTACACCAGCCATTCACTGTGTAAACCTAGAAGCAGGAAAGAAATATATCATTCTCCTAGTACAAGAGCATCTTACTTACTGAAACTACTTTCTCCCTGCTTCTCCTTGTAACCATCACAATGGCAGCAGATTAAGCAGGGCAGATCAAATTCTGCATTCATCAGCCACATACTTTGGTATGTCCTGTCACCTTCAAAACTGTTAACAGACCAGCCAAAAGTATAAACTCTGACCAAATTCTCTTTCCATGAACCACTGCTTATGACTTTAGGTGATGACACAACCTGATAAAACAAATGAGCTCTGTCTGAGAATCCAGCTCCCTTTCCACACCCTACATCACTTTAAAGCCCAGAAAGCTAGGCCCATGCCCAGACCTGCTTTTAAGTTTCATTCCTCTCCTTGCCATCACTTTTGAGTAAGACCCAAAAGTATTTATGCTTCCTTCACTGAATGCTGCAGTTATGCCACCCACTTCAAAAAGACACCCATATTATTCCAGGACAGAACCATAGTATCACATGTGCTGCTGCTTACTCCTTTTCCATTTGCTACACAATCAGTACAAAATCAATCAAATCCATATGAGAGATCATAATGAGCTCAAAAGTATAGCAAACCAACAGAGATGCTAATTTCAGGTCCTCAAACTGGATACCCTCACAGTCTTGGGAGGATCTTGATATCCTGCCAATGAAATCCATTAACAGGAGTGCTGAGAACACAATACCCTCAGTGGAGGTAGATGCTGATACTGAAACAATTTCATTATTCAGAGATGTGTCACTTTGCTTTCATACAATAAGAGGCTAAGAAGCAACAGTTACAGAACATGTTACAGTTAAACATATGCACCTAGATTTTCAATTTGTCATTTATCAGGCTTGACCTCATAAACTATGCTACTGTGAAAGCTCAGTTCCATCCCAAAATGTGATTTCATACATTAACTCTGAAACTGTCCTTCCAGATAAAGTGCACAATTCACGAGGAGGGTACTTAGGAGTGAAATCTGAAGATTTGATGCAAAAATATTCTTGTCCAAGTTGTTCTGCTTAATATACAGCACGTCTCCCCTTATTCTTTGGTTACTTTACAATATTCTGGCCTTAAGCTTTCAATATGTTATGTGTGGGTTCCCATCCCATTCCATTCAATAAACTGTATCTCTGCATTTGCGCACTTGAGTCACAAATGGTGATTTTGTGCTACGTCTGTGAAATTACTAATCTGGCTTGAATTGCATACTATCAGTGCTGTAGTAAATCAGATGAGTCTATTCAACAAGTACTCTAATGGTGTGTTCTAAAATTATTGATAATCTCTCACAGTAGAAAATATGCACTTAGTTATACATACATTTGCTTTAATGTTCACCAACTACTGGCCCTGAAAACACAGTACATACAGCAACCTATTATTTGTTTACTCAACAAGTAAGGACATTCTCAGAAAGAAATCTGATATACAAGTTGAGAATCATTCTCAACAAAATACGTATAATTTTAGCGACTTCCTCTAACTCAACCTCATCTTCTCAGGCAATAAGGAAGTAATTTTATATACATATACATACACATACACACACACACACACACACACAGTAAAATGCTGCAAAAGTGCTACTTTAAATGATGTGTTCCTAGTACAAATCTCACAGACTGTTTTTCATGCATCCCTTTATTTTGGGATCAGTTTGAATGAGAAGAAGGTAGTATAGAGAAGAAACCTAACACAGAGTCATTACCACACAATTGATGCTAACATCTGCAAATGTATCATTTGCAAATACCCCTATACATGTTACATCTGTGATAACAGTCAAAACATCCATCCTTCCAAACCCACAGGTTACATTCTTTTTCCAAACATGTACTTATGGTGAGATGTGTGTGCTTGCATCTCTTTATATATCTATATATATATGTCTATATATACATTTACGCCCATTTACAAATATATATATATATATATATATATATATATATATATACATACATATATATATATATATATATATATATATATATATATATATACATACGCACATATATATATATATATATATATATATATATATATATATATATATATACATATATATATATATATATATATATATATATATATATATGCACATGCGTGTGGTACCATTTGCAGAGGCTCATAATACTCAGTCCTACAATGTGCAGACACAATGACAGAAAATGTGGACTTTCATATGCTAAGTCTGAGACTGCCAGTTCTAAGAATATTCCCTTTTCTGTGAGGTACGGTGATCTCACAGTTATGGAAGCAGAGGGGATCTTGTTCTGCTACAAAAAAATCAAGTTTTAAGAAGTAAAATAATGGTTTATATTTGGTCTTCCATCTGTTCATTTTATATTGTGGGACTTGGCATTGCTAAGACTAACACACACACACACACACACACACACACACACACACACACACACACACCTGATGATATTCTTCTTTCCTTCAAATTCCCTGACACTTGTTCAGCAAAACAGACATTATCCAGTGTTTGGAGCTCCAAATAACCATACAGACTTTGCTGAGAAATCTGCCAAACCTCACAGGCACTTCCCTAGTATTTATTAACCAAACAGAGCTCTTGCATTAGGATACAATTCCCTGGTGTCATTCAGGACTTGTGTCCCCTAGACATCTATATACTACATCTCAGCTGCACAGAATTATTTCTGCTAATCTACAAGACTTTTGAGTATGACGCTCTCATGTACAGTGACAGAGACAGATACGCCATCTTTACCTCCTCCTTCCCTTCAATGAAGCACATTGGCATTCCTTATCTAAGGCTACAGCCAGGCACACACTGTGCATGCCATGGTATTATAACTGTTTATATGTTCATAGGTAAGTATTACACTAGCTGTCCTTGCAGGTTATTTTAAACTAAGCCAATTTCCCTTTTTAGTGTTTGAAAAACCTATACATTTTGATGTGAGATCAGTCTTACTCATCCCATAGTCTATAATAATATGTCACCAAAGCAATCTGAGGGGCCCATGCATGGAAAAGAGCATTTAGGAGGTACCTCTGTCCATCAGTAGTACAAGGGTTAGTCCTGGGGTAAATTTTCTGTTTCCCATCCATAGATCAAATTATGCTTGAATATGGACAGGGATGAGTTTTGTTTTATGTGGATGGGGAGCCTGTTCCAGAGTAGCAGTATCTTCTGTGAGATATATGTCCCTTAGATCCCCAGACTGCCATTTGACTTACTGATGTGCAATAGGTTCATGATTATTCAGCTGGCAGATGCCTTGTATGCCACAAACAGGTCACCACTTACTATTTTATTATTTATTACCATCTCTTATCATTTTATTATTGCTGTTTTGTGCAATTACCTATGTTATAATTTCAATTTAAAAAGTTCTGACAAATAAACTATCATTTTTATTTTTTTCTTCTTTAGAATATATGACTGGACATATTTGCTTAAACCTGCCACTGTAAGAGGGTTTTTTCCTCCTTCTTTTTAAGGAATAAAAAGGCATGTTCAGCATAAACATGCACTGTCATGGAGGAGCTACAATCTAGAAAGTGTTCAATTCCAAAAATCCTCAGCCCCGAGTTACAGTACTACATGTTCTACATACCTGAACAGGAATGTTCTAGGTTTCAGGGAGAAACCTGTCTCCATTATGGTTTCCCAATGAAATCCACACGTAAATATCTTTATATTCTACCACTCTGTGTTAACTAATATGGCTCTAGCAAAGAAGATAAATGAAAGGCTACGATGGTCTCCATACTTGGATTCAAACATTCAAAGACAGAAAGCTATGCATGGAACAGGCAGGGTAAGCAACATTTCTGAACAGGTAGGTTCACTGGTGGAGTGGTGGAACAAAAGTGCATACTAGTATGTCTCCTTCTAGGCATTTGCTGTGGACAGCAACACAGACAAACAGTGCATAAGATCTTTTAAAGGACTGGACTTTTCACTGGGAACATTATAAAAGTCACAGTTAGGTTCTGTCTTGTAATACACTGAACAGCCAAAGCTGATATGATATAAACAGCAATGAACAGTTGGGTGTGCCCAGCTATCTAAACCACAGTGACGAGAAACAATACAGGACACATGAAAGGCTACACTATAGCATTTCAAGGTACAGCAATTCAGTTAGGATATTTGAATCCTAAAATAATGACAGCCCACCCTACTGAACCTGTGCAAAGCACACACATACTATCTGCATTTCAGCCTTTTCATATGGGAATAGTTGTTCCTGTATGCCCACTGTTTGATTACTTAAATTCAATGTCACTGCTGCCTTGACATAATGACAAGGTGACTTTTGGATTTAACAAGCAGTGCCCAAAAGTCTCTACATTTTCTACCACAGTGAGAATGCATACAGATACAGGAGGTCCTCGTGAATTTGTGATGCTAGACTCTAACAACGACTGTTGTATCTTCTACAGTTCAATATACTACATGACTACCAACACGGGATTCTATGTGTGTGTGTGTGTGTGTTTGTGTGTGTGAGTAGCCACTGCTGAAATACCCCACGGAGACCATGATTGTTTAGGGTACATGTGTGGGGGTCACAGGGCATTGCAGCTGGGAGTCTGAACACAACAGTGTGTAAACATTGCTAACATAGCCTAAAGGGCATAGAAAATGTTAGTGTTTTTGTTACTGCTGGTATACTGTTCAGACTAGGAAGAGTTTGACGTAAGACTACTGCTGGGGTACCTTGCAAGACAAAAAAAAAGCCTGGATTAGGAGTGCAACATCTCTCAGAACATGAAAAAATTGGGAGAGTTGTGGCACATTACACAGCACAGGGCAGTCGGGCGAGTGGCTAGCAGCAAGTGACCAGCCAGTACTGGTATACCAAAATGTGCAAAAGACAGAGAAAGAGAATGGTGGTTATAGGTTATATTATATATAGCTGCGTTAAGGACAAAATCTGATTCGGGTGGGCATCTCAGTAGGCTCTGCTACTACTTTCCACATTTTATACATATCCGTAGGGAAGTTTAGGATACAACTTAATACTGACATTGGTGATACATCACGTGGGTGAAGCAAAGTTTGAACTAGGAGTCTGGCAAGCTGTTGCTCAAGTAACCACATAGGGCACAGGACACTTCTACAGTGTAGTGCAAAAAGCCACTAGAAATCTGATACTATATATGGCACATAAGGTCTATGAGAAAAAGGGCAAAGTTATGAAAATACAATGTATATAGCCAACAAAAATCAAACACTGATGGAACAATATCAGCAACTAGACTGCTGGAATATTATATGGCTTTTTGGCACAGAGTGATAAAGCCCTGACTATGATGAGATTAAACAGCAGCCTGGGTGCTGGGGAAGGAAAGGAGATAAAGGCTGGGGCAGGGGCTTTCAACTCTCTCTGGGAGGGGAATGACATGTGTCTTAGGAGTGTTATACCGTAAATGCTGCCTAATGGGGAATAGAAAAATATAACTGGAAACATCTACTTCTCAGGGGTGTTTGTGTGCCAACGTTATTTATGGAAGATTGGCAATCCTGTGCAATATCCACCCCTTAAGAGGTAGAGGGCATATGTGGGAAAGAGCATAGACACTAAAGCAATAACCCTTTGGAAGCTGACTAGATGACAATATACCATGACAGTGCTCTGAAATGAGTGTGTTATGGATGGATGTGCTAATGGTCTGTACGTACAGATGAGCAAAAAAAAAGTGGTGGACAGCAGGGATACGGTACAGCAGCATGAGAAATGATTGTCAATGTGAAAGGGAAAGGCTATGTGAACAAAGCTAAGCCTGGGAGGATTAGTTATAGCTGGTGGGTGCTTGTGTCACCACAGGTATGTGAGCCAAATGCAGGACAAGTATTTTTAAGCAGAAAAGTGTAACTACGAGGAACTGTAAAGTTACTGCACACAGTAAGCATGTTACATGCCTTACATGGGTTGTCAGCAAGAAGGTACAGACACTTAGGTGACAGATGTTTTGGGAGAATGTCATGCATATGAAAATAGTGCACAGTGGTCACTTTATAGGATCATATCACTTTGTTTCTGAGAAGCATAAGCCATAGGTATGCAAGGTGTATAAGCAAGTGCTGAAGCTCATCAGTTGGCATGAAATTGCTATCTGGCACAAAAACTACACAGAAAGACTATAGGGATGGTGTGTATCTCTCAATTGTCCCTAATTCTGCCTCATTTTTATTCTTTCCCTCTTAAAATAATACCGAACATCAAAACTGAAGACAATGTCAGTTAAATTCATTGCAATTTGAAGAGAAGTGGCTAGGGTACTTAAGATTTCCAGCAACGTATGACCTGAAGCAGTTTCTCTTACATTTCTAAGAGTTTCATGTATTTGAGGCTAAATTCTGGTTAAAACAAGAACATTTCAGCATACGGACATCTCCTAAAAAACATGTTTTACGTAACCATTTTACTTAAATACACTAACTCCTCCATCACACAATCACAGAGAAAAGAAAAAAAAAAGTGCAAGCACAGTTAATCACCACTAGCGGAGGAATAAAAACCTGGATCAGCAGCAACCTATAGTGTGAAACAGTCCTCAATGAGTTCATCTCTAGCAAAATGAATTTGAGTTAAACTATCACCCAGTTTAAACTTAGGAGACATAACAGCGATGTACATTTTTAGGCGATGAGCTAACGATATGCATAACAAATTCACATGACAAGATGACTGGAGGTTTTATAAGAAGGTCGGTGCGCTGTTGCATAATATGTATTTATGTGCGATTGCATTAAATACCAGAGATGCCAAAATCTACTAGGGTTGCTTTCAGGAATAATGTTGCAAATATAATGGGGTGACATAAAGCATGAATGGTGGATTCTCTTACCACTGTATCAGGGAATGATACTGCATTATACTTGATGGTTATGCACGTATAAGTTACATTTAAGTAAGTCATGTAGAAGGTGCCAGTTATCAGGGATGAAAGCATCACATGGATTTCACAACAGTAGATAATGTTACTACATAAGGAATGTACTCAGTTAATATGAAATGTGGACTACTGGTGTCAGCAGACTTCAATGATGAGACCAGGTCCTTACAAACCCACTGTTTACTAGATTAAAATATATCAAGTTGTGAAGTCATAAAGGATGGAAAAAATGATCTTTGGTGCAAAATGTACCTAAAGACCTTATAGAATAGATAGTGATGAATCCTACATGGCCTAGTTAGTTTACAAGACAACATTCAAATTCTAATGCATTTGTGTGAAACCTGAATTCACATCTGCACACTGCAGTTTCTCTTAGTACTGTTTCAACAATGACAGATAATCAATGATACAGTTATGCCTCCTTTCACCAGTAATAGATCAGTTACTATTCTACAGAGTAAGCATAACTTTGTGATTTACATGGGCCTATAATTCTCCTATCTCAGCAAATAGCTGCAAGTGTCTTATAGATTTTAGTTCAGAAAAACTGAAATAGAACATGCAAAGAATGTACATGCACAACAGTTTTGTAGCTTGCTAAGTATCTGACAGATGACCATTTCAGAGTCAAAATTAGTTTCTAACAATGTGCCATAAAACTTAAATACCATGTACTGGAACTGCTCTATAAAAGTCTAAAAATTGCTTTAATAATAGTTCAAAACAATGTGCAAAAGTGTGAATTCATGTGACTATATGTAACCCACCTTGGACTCAACATCAGCATTGTGATCACTCTGAAGGAGAAGAGCTGCAGCCTTTGTGTCGTCCTTTCGAGCAGCGATGTGTAGGGCTGGAAGACGAACTTTTCCTTTTGTGTCATTTTCCAGCAGTAGAGAAACCACCTGATCATGGCCCTGCTGCAGAGCTACTGCCAGTGGTGTAAATCCATCCTAAAATGACATCAAACAGAAAATGAGAAAGAGCTGTATACCAACATAACACCATGGCCAAGAAAACGGAAACATAATACTGGATTTGTAATGACAGCCAATAAACGTGATTATTTTAAATGGATATACTGATAGCCATTAACCTGAAGAGTGAGGCTGGTAATTTGTTAAAGCAGACTGACCACTTCAAAATTCCAAATAACCATGGTTTCAAAACATGTGTGCAATTTACTCCAAATGAATGACACAAAACAAGCACTGTTTGTGACTTCTGATTTAATACTGTACCTACATAGGTAATATAGCTGAGTAGTGAATAGAGTGTTTACAAATTAGCTACTGTATTCACCTGGAAAATCAAGCCAGAATGAGGGTAGAGGAACTGAAGAATACTCTAGAAGCAGGGCATACATGCTTTTCTGCTTTGCTAGTTCAGGATTACTGTATGTTATTTTCTTATGCTTTTGCAAGCTTTCTGTAGTTATCACGACAGAGACAACTTTTAGCATCCATATTGTCAAGCCTAAAACAGCATGATTAATGTCATCAGGAATCCTACTGGGCTTGTGGAGCAAAGACGACAAAAGGGACGATCTCATGTGCCATACCTTTTCCACTGAACTACATCAATCAATTTGAATTACAGATAACTGCAGTAGGGCAAAAATCAATGAAATTCCATTTTGTTGAAGCTTTCCCCTCTACAAATAGTAGATACTATAGTCTTATGCACCCCCACACACCATTTGGAATGAGGCTTGGGAGGTAATCTCAAACTTCCTTACCAAAATAGCCATCCTCTAGGGGGCTCATGTGACTTTCAGAAAACAGATGAAACTTAACAAAACAGCACTTGCACTGAGCTGACTACTGATTAAAAGGCCAATTCCAGCAAAGGATTACAGATTTTACATTAAGGGCAAACTTATTTAAAGCCTGATTTATCAAGTATGTCCCCTCTCAAAATGGCAGATCACAGAGTTTTGCATTAGGGGAAGCTGAAAACTGTTTTCATACATCAGTTAACTTTGTACTCCAGATTCACTTCCTAAATACACTTCAGTTTATGTGTAATCTGCATGTCATCAGGTTGCACGGAGCCACACACACAGCATGAAATAATGCATGACTGAAAATCCAGCAACATAAATTATCTACAGCTGCAGAACTGCAGGATGAATGCAAGTTCTAGGGAAACACCCAGAAGCGCAGCAGCTCAGACTCCGCACTAAATTAATGACTGATCACTACCTAGTTTGCATGGCAAAAAACAGAGGCGGCTTATGCACCATTCTGAAAACATTTAGTTGTACACCATTAAATTATGGTGTGCAGCTAGATGACCCAAGGAGTCTATAGCAGAAAAAATGCTCATTTGCATCTTACTGTGATACAGTGCCTTGAAACACACAATAAGGCTGGGTGACTGTATGAGGATGGTGACTTAACCCTATGCTACAGCATCACAGAAAAAGTCACAAGTGGCTCAAGAGACTACTTATGCTCTTCATGCATCCTACCCACATTTTTTTACATTAGTAATGAAGTACTGAAGAAAGTTTGCAAAATTAATTTTAATTCCATGCATCTTAAGACTGCCCCTTAGAAAACAATGTATTTTATTCCCTCCTATGGTGCATTTCCAGACTTTCCTTTGTGGAGTTTTGTACCTCACTGGGTGATCACCAGCTGCCTCCTATTTTAAAAATGGCAAATCATTGATACTGCTTTGCTACTATGAATTTTATGAGCATAATGACAGATCTGAGTCATCTGGCATGGTATCAACCTTACCTTTCTTAATTTGAGGGGCATATGTAATAAAATGATCAACTCAATGCCTGAACTGAAATGTAGTACCTTGGATGATTAACAGTCTCTGAAAAATTGCTAAACTCAATATCTGCACTGAAACAGCTTTTAATTTGTGATATGTTGGAACTTACAAAGGTTCCAGCAACATTGCTGTTATTGTACAGCACATCCTGAGAAGCTCTCTTCTACTGCACAAAAACATCATGTGTGAAAGGTAGAAATTTTGTAATTGTAAATGTTCAACTAGGTGGCTCTAAGATACTCAAAACTGTCTGTTTTATACATTCTATTAAGTCAGGCCTGGCCTGTATAGAAGACACTATAAAATAGCTCTTCTTGATGTCAGTATTGAGTAATCGGTTGCCTATTAGAAGACCGAAGACACATTCTTTCGAATGCATCTTGGTCGAACTCAAAAGCCTGAAACGGCAAAATATCGAAGCAGCTTTTAAGCAAATTCTTTCCCAAGGAAAGAATTTGCTTGGCCGTTTCTTTACTTTGCCATTTTCAGCACTGTAGTGTGGTCTCGGAGTTGATATATTTAAGAAGGGGTGTGTGGGGGGCGAAGCCCCCAACATAATGTAATGTTTAAAGTATTTTTTTTTTGGAACAGCAATTTTTTTCCCTAGGAAAAAAAATCACTGTTTTGACAGTTTGAAATTGTAAGCTTTATCTTACATACCGTCGATTAATCACCGTTCACTTTTTTAAGTGTTCGGTGATCTAATATAGACCCGAGTAATCAATTTATCCGGACCCTTTACTCACACTGTAAGGTAAGTCAAAATGGATTCATGTGTTATCAGACCTGCAATTATAGTCAATATAACTTCCAAGACACAATAGATTTTATATTGAATCCTGCTCAGTCTATAGTCCTACCATTAAAGCATTGATTATAATGATTTCTGAAGTAATGACATGCCCATTTCTGCTATAAAGGCATGTATGAAAGTCCACTGCGTACACACACAAATCAGTGTTTAGCACATGTAGTCTTCTAACTCTGGTGCATTTCTTGCCATCCTAAGGAATAATGAGTGACATCAATCTTCTTCTTCTCCTCCTAGCTTCCTGTAAACTCCTTTTATTACTTTACGTGGACTCTTGAGGGAATTATACACACTAAAGTTATCGGTCAAAACCTTTAAAGCAAGATGACAAACTCAGCCATGTATGAGTACTGGGGAAAAATACTATGATTAAGAAATAATTAATGGACAGTGCCACTCAGGGGTGGCATAGAGTGTTAAAGCCCTGACTAAAACCCAGCAAAACTGGGTGTGATTACCTGCTCAGGTGACCGAAGAAACAGCAGGGAGGGATGGATGTTAGCATCATGGGGTGGGTAGACCTATGGGTATTTCTTGTGTCAATCCCTAGTGAAGGCTGGGAAAGGCATGCTGGTAGGCAATGCTTAGGGGAGGGAAATAAGGGTGGGGACATGGCTGAGCTGTTCTGGAGGTGCGTGATATACAGCATGTCTTCATTGCACACCCACCCCTCAGGCAATACCATTAGGTCTGAAGAGAGTGGGGAAGTGGGAGGTCTCAGTAAAATTCCCCTCTAGATGGATGCAAGACATGCTGAGCCAATGGATACACAAGCTCCACGACTGGCCCCAACAATACTGGAATTGTCTGGGGGGACAACATGGACTTTGACTGGGTTGCTGGGCTTGTATTAATGAAGGAAGGGAGGAGGTTATCATGTTAATATCCATGCTTAAACAAGTGGTGATCAATGGAAGCAAAAAAAAAATAAAAAATCCTCTTCCTCAACTGCAATACACCTCTAAAACTCCTATACAATGTTTCCATGAAGATAAAAAGCTAAAGCTTCTAAAGCCTTTACACTCTGAAGCCTCCCATCAACATTTCCCTTCCATGAAAGTACCTCCCTTTAAACATTTCAAAAGTTATCCAGTTATTTCTGAATCTTCAGAGCAGCAAAAATGGAAATTGTTAGTAAAAGAAATATGCTAAAGGGTACACGTGATGCCATTTGGGTCCTGCCTTACAATATTGCCCCGGGCATGCAGTAATCTCTGTACCTCACCTGCTTTATTGCGCTTATAAAATGGGTATCTGTATTTTAGTTTTTGAAATCTGAATTTTTCTTTTAAGTGGTCTCTGTATAGAAATTATTTGTTTTGAAGTGCACGTTGATGTAAAGTAGTTCCACTACCCATTTTAACTAAATGACAGTTATCAGGATTATAACAGTTTAGCTGTGTGGAATTTTGAAATGAAACTTACAGGGTAGTCATTTAAGGAATTCTTCTGCCAAACTTTGGTGTACAACTGCAGAATCCAGTTTATAAAAACATACCAACACTAAGCAATGTCTCCACTAAGTTCTGACAGACGAATGACACCAGATGAGGAGACTAACCTGTCAGAATTACACTGATTCACAAACATGTACACTGCTTTCTAGGTAATATAGCCTCAAAACTACTCACAGCAGTACTCATTTTGGTAGTAACTTCAAGACAAGAAAGACATATATGCAAGCAATAATACTCCTTACATCATTTTATGCTGGTTTAGCTGACATGTTTGCTGTTCACTAAAAATATTCCACAAAGGTAACCATTTTGGGGTCAGCTCCCAAGAACCATTTTATTTCTATTTTATATACATTTTGTATTCAGGAACTATGTTACTTTGTTGTACTGTATCTTCAGATTAACCTCTTAAGTTGAAGAATGCCTGCTGGATTCTTTCTGCTGCACAGTTTTGTGTGTGTGTGTATGTGTGTATGTGTGTGTGTGTGTGTGTGTGTGTGTGTGTGTGTGATTTGACTCCTAGCTTAGTGTGTCTGGTTTCTGTTATTATGGTGACTGTTCCTGCTTCAGTTTATTCACATCCTGTCCAAAACTGCTTAATTTTCTGTGTGAGAGTATGCATTTTCACTTTCTTCAGGACATTCATTTTTACTTTATGGAATGTCTTTTGTGGTTCCTAATCAGTTAGTGTAGTTAAATTTGAGTTTTTCAATGTTTTGATGACTAATTTTTTTTTTCAATTTGGGCCACAGGCTCAGTTCCTGTTTTAATCTTCCCTTCTTTAATTTTTATTATTACTGTTTTCATAGAATTAGTAATGCATTTGAGCTGAGTGCATGCATTTCTGGTCAAGCAATTTGGTCAGTTTTCCTTGCTCATTATACATACATGTGTGTGTGTGTGTGTGTGTATGTGTGTGTGTGTGTGTGTGTATATACTCTCGTATATATACATACAAATACACACACACATATATATATATATATATATATATATATATATATATATATATATACATACACACACACACACACACACATATATATATATATATATATATATATATATATATATATATAAAAACACATGATTGTGCATTCATAGGGTGGTACTAGGTTATCGGCCCTAGAGCCTATACAAGTCTTGCCATAAGAATTCCCTGGCTATTTCTTCCCACAGTATTTACTTCCCTGGACCCCTGTCTAGCAGGGCAACTGGCGTGACCCTTGGGGTGAATATATACATTTGACTGACTGACAAAATCTTAATGTTTAGCTTAGAGTAATAGCATAGATATTTACTGAAAGTTTAACCTGAGCATGTATATTCTGAAACAATAAGTATTCTAATTAAAACATACTTAATATTTCTCAATTAAAACTGTTTCAAACCCTTCGATATACTAGTTAGCCTCCTAAAAATATCTGCAAGGTTGCATCTGAAGTTTCAAAGAAAGTTAGGATTTCTACTTCATATTGTTAAATTACTTTAAGGTGTTTTGGATTTTTTTCTTTTTGATAACGGTATTGCACTTTAAGAAAGAAGCTCAGATACATGTCTTTGAGACTGTGGGAATGAAAGCTACAATTTACTGAAAAACTTAATGATCAAATGGAAATACTTTCTCAGAACCATAAACTGTACAGAGATGCTGGAGAAATATAAATCTGATTTGCTGCAATCACGGAGAGAAACAACAAACACTGAAACAAACTGCATGTGGAATAAGTGATAAACATCTATAAGACGGTACCATAAGCTCTGATGCAATACATGTCAAGAAAACTCATGAAAATAGTGCTGAGATGTTTAATACATTTCACTCTATTAGTTTTCAACCCCATTTAAATATTTGTTACTGTCCCATTTAAATATTGCAGAAGTTGAGTTTGTAGTAGCTATACATAATTACAACCAAAGAGACATAATAATAAACCTAGTATGAAATAATACTTCTTATAAAGTTGCTTTTAAATCTGTTTATCTAATTATTCATTGAGGAAATCAATGAATTATTCAGATGGAAAAAAGTTTTTATTGGCATTGTTTTAATTGTAGTGTATCTTTACTGACTGTCACTCTGGATGTGATTGTATTTAATAGTTCCATTCTTGAATTATTTGAAGGCTTTAAACCATGTGCTAGCATGGCTTTAATATGATTTAAATAAAGTTGTTTTTTATTTGCAGCTAGTTAGCATGGTTTATGTTACAAGAGATTGATGTTCACTGTATCATCAAAACAAAGATTCACTGCTCCAAAATTTTAGCTTTTCCTTTAAATGTTTGCTATAATATTACAGTTTATCAGATAAGAATCATTGCTTTTACAGTTAGAAATTATTATTTGTTCTAGAACCGCAGGACGTTTACACATTTTTCAAGCTTTTTACAGGATACAGTTACCTATATAAACATTGTAAGGCAAAATGAAGGCAGGTATTAAATTTTGTGATTACCAAAAGAGTAGAATCATTATATTTCCTGGACACTGTTAAAATGCTTAGGCTTGTGATAGAATTCCATGTCTGATGAAGTGTAGGAGTACTACATGAAAGCGCTTACATGCTTTCACTAAATAAATCGTTTGGTTTTATGCCGTGCGTGTCCTTTGCCTGCTTGGATTTCTTGTATTATACCTTTGGAGCCTGGTCTGCACTTTACCTGGTGCAGTGGTTTTGTTTGGATTTCTTGCATTATATTTTTGGAGCCTGGTCTGGACTTTATCTGGTCCAGTGGTTTTGTTTTTGCCTATAACCTAATATGTTAAGTAGAGAGCTTAATGGTTTCAGGGCAAGGCAAAAAAGAAGCAGTGCCAGAGAGTTACCCTGGAATATCCCCCTTTGAATTTTTATCCATGGGAAAATAAGTTGTCCTTTATCATGGCTTAGTGGCAAAGTAATGTATAATGCTTTTCATGTGTCATACACCTAAGATGGTATAACCAAAGAGCCATATTACGATACCATATGCAACATGTTACTTTAAATAGTGGCCTGGCATATGAGTTATATATTCTGCTAATAAAAAAAAATAAATCACAAACAAACAAATATTGATGTGTACCTGCCACAGCTGTTTCATACAGAGATCATAACAGTACTTAGAATAAAAATGCTGAATGCTGCAGGTTGGGTGTCCTACCATTTTTTATGAAGACTCTATTCAAAAATGCTGAGTGATCATACATATATCATGTAGTTAATTTTTCTCTCTCTTGTTGAAAAAGAAAGGAATCTGCTAGTGTCAATGTATAAAATTCATATACAGACTCACACTCCTGTGTCACAGCTCCCCTGTGTATAATGCTGAAGTATCTCAACTTCTAGAAGTTCTTGTACTGAATCAGTATAAGCATGTTTGACTATTTGTATTTTTTTCTGGGGTACAGGATTAATCTAACTCAACTGCTTTCAGTCTAGCATGGTCAGTACAAAACATCAGAACACTTGACATGCATATAGTTAATATAAAACATACAATGCAGAGAATGATTCAACATTTTAACTTTTGGCAAGAAAGAGATAGTACAAAGAATGAATGAGGGATCAAGCTTCACAAATCAGTGTAATGACATAGTATGATCCTTAAGTAATATAATTTAACACAGCAACACGTGCACTGTTTGGTGATGTCTTATGAGAATATAAATCAATGTAGTATATTGACGTTGTTGGAAATGCAGTTTATACAACATTTACAAAACAACAGTATACTGGGAGGGAAAAAAGAAAAAAATCAGGAGAGAGATAAAAAGGATATTGAGGATGTAGGGTGGATTTGAGGGAAGGGATACTGTAGTGCAACTACAATTTATGTTTCTGTAAAGTACTCTAAAGATGTGACAAAATGTGTGAGCTTTAGGAATGCAGAGGTTAGGTAGTATATGTGGTATGAAAGGAGATGCATTCTCCATCTTATGTAACATATTTTAAAATGTTAAGAAATTGACATATGATTGACTTTTATTTTAAAATGTTAAGAAATTGACATATGATTGACTTTTTTGTTACAGTGGAACGGATAAAATTCCAAATAATTTATGCATCCTGCTGTGTGTACTTTTTTGTGAAATGTCTGGAATGAGGGTTTTAGGAGGGAACTAATCTAATTGTGGATAATGGGTATCAGGCAGTCAGATAGGAGGGGTGAGGATTCAAGTTTTATCAGTCTGAAGAAAAGTGAACTTATTAGTAAATGGGATACACGTTTGACAGCAACACATTTTTCTGTCAAATTCTTACTCTTGAATTCAGAAAAAAGATACATTATTATGAAATTACCTTGGGTTTAATGAATATAAATAATATAGATGGATTACTGTACTAAATCTAGCTTGTTTCTAAAAATAAGTCTGTTCTAGAACAATACCATTTACAAAGTTAATTGTTGCTCCATCATGTGACTAAACTGAGTTGTTTTAATATTACTTAAGTCACACCATGCACCATGTATTTTAAATGTTTGACGAAGTGTATGAAGGTGTGAAAAACCTTGTCTGTTTTATTAATGTATATTAAAATCAGCTATGATTCTAGATATTCTTTTTTTTTTTTTGTAAACAAGAGTAGGCCAACAGACTAGGAAGCAAAGTCATTGCCTGGCCATGTCTTGATCATTATGATTCCTTCCTTCTACCTAAAAGGAAAAGGTTAGAAAATGCAGTTATTGTAATTGGCAGCTGTTCCCTTAAGTACTGTAGTATAACGTGCACATAAAATGAGCAGTTACTGAAATTGATAGCTGTTCCCTTAAATACTGTAGCATAACGTGCACATACAATGAGCAGTTGTAATTGGCAGCTGTTCCTTACGTACTGTAGTATAACATGCACATACAATGATCATTTACTGTAACTGGCAGCTGTTCCCTTAAGTACTGTAGTATAACGTGCACATACAATGATCAGTTACTGTAACTGGCAGCTGTTCCCTTAAGTACTGTAGTATAATGTGCACATACAATGATCAGTTACTGTAACTGGCAGCTGTTCCCTTAAGTACTGTAGTATAATGTGCACATACAATGATCAGTTACTGTAACTGGCAGCTGTTCCCTTAAGTACTGTAGTATAATGTGCACATACAATGATCAGTTACTGTAACTGGCAGCTGATTCCTTAAGTACTGTAGTATAACATGCACATACAATGATCAGTTACTGTAACTGGCAGCTGTTCCCTTAAGTACTGTAGTATAATGTGCACATACAATGATCAGTTACTGTAACTGGCAGCTGTTCCCTTAAGTACTGTAGTATAACGTGCACATACAATGATCAGTTATTGTAACTGGCAGCTGCTCCCTTAAGTACTGTAGTATAATGTGCACATACAATGATCAGTTACTGTAACTGGCAGCTGTTCCCTTAAGTACTGTAGTATAACATGCACATACAATGATCAGTTACTGTAATTGGCAGCTGTTCCTTACGTACTGTAGTATAACATGCACATACAATGATCATTTACTGTAACTGGCAGCTGTTCCCTTAAGTACTGTAGTATAACGTGCACATACAATGATCAGTTACTGTAACTGGCAGCTGTTCCCTTAAGTACTGTAGTATAATGTGCACATACAATGATCAGTTACTGTAACTGGCAGCTGTTCCTTAAGTACTGTAGTATAATGTGCACATACAATGATCAGTTACTGTAACTGGCAGCTGTTCCCTTAAGTACTGTAGTATAACGTGCACATACAATGATCAGTTACTGTAACTGGCAGCTGCTTCCTTAAGTACTGTAGTATAATGTGCACATACAATGATCAGTTACTGTAACTGGCAGCTGTTCCCTTAAGTACTGTAGTATAATGTGCACATACAATGATCAGTTACTGTAACTGGCAGCTGTTCCCTTAAGTACTGTAGTATAACGTGCACATACAATGATCAGTTACTGTAACTGGCAGCTGCTTCCTTAAGTACTGTAGTATAACGTGCACATACAATGATCAGTTACTGTAACTGGCAGCTGCTTCCTTAAGTACTGTAGTATAACGTGCACATACAATGATCAGTTACTGTAACTGGCAGCTGTTCCCTTAAGTACTGTAGTATAATGTGCACATACAATGATCAGTTACTGTAACTGGCAGCTGCTTCCTTAAGTACTGTAGTATAACGTGCACATACAATGATCAGTTACTGTAACTGGCAGCTGCTTCCTTAAGTACTGTAGTATAACGTGCACATACAATGATCAGTTACTGTAACTGGCAGCTGCTTCCTTAAGTACTGTAGTATAACGTGCACATACAATGATCAGTTACTGTAACTGGCAGCTGCTTCCTTAAGTACTGTAGTATAACATGCACATACAATGATCAGTTACTGTAACTGGCAGCTGATTCCTTAAGTACTGTAGTATAACATGCACATACAATGATCAGTTACTGTAACTGGCAGCTGCTTCCTTAAGTACTGTAGTATAACTTGCACATGGAATTATCAGAATCAGAATCACATTTATCAAGAATGGGAAAATATCATAATACATCCAACAGCAATTCTCTTGTTTCCTACAAAATCACTAACTACATCTTTATAGCTCAATGTAGACATTATGTAATATTTAATATATCCTGATAATTTGTGGTCATTCTCTATAATCCTCCCTTCCTCTGTTTTTCTGGGTCTATTATGAAATATTTTGCAAATACTGCATAAAACACTTAACAGAATAATACATATAGACATTTGCTTGAAACCATTATTTTATGTGGGGGAAGTCCTTCACCCCTTGATACCTATTATGATAACCACCAAGATTCTAAATATTTTTGCATTTCTCCTTCATTTAGTGACTTCAGAAGGGGAGAGTAAAATTTCTGAATAGTGTTCTAAAATATTTCATTTTTGAGATCTTCTGTTTCAGAAAAAGAATGACTCTCATTTTTTCATTTTATTGATTTAAATGGGAAACCATTTGGGCACAAATGCTTCTCATTTCAGTGTCCACCCAAGAGCACCATATACTATTACTTTCAGTCAGTCAGTCAGTCTATCTAACACACAAACAAACACACACTTTTTTTTTCAGACCTAGTTTGGTCTTTCCATAGTATGTGTAATCCCTGATGGACAATGAGCCCTATATAAACTGCGCATAATCTTATGAACACTTATAAAACAGTCTATGCCATTTCACCCTTTTTCAGTTATAAGTCAGATGTTAAATGAAGGTCCACTGTCCACCAGGAGTAGTGATTCAGAGTTGCATCACTTCTATCCATTACAGAAATTCATCTTTCTCTAGAATATTAAATTCTTATATTACTGAATGTTGCCTTGCTTAATTAGGGATATTCCTGAACTTGGTTTCCCTGTGTTACAGACAGGCACTTAGCACTACATCACTACGCAAATTCATTCTCAGCATACTGCTCACCCTCTTCAAAAATACATCTCATGCATCAAATAGATTTGGCAAGGTTTTAATGTTTAAGTATTTGCAAAAGACAATAAATAGACTCTATACCACATCTGATAAAAATGAAACCTTTGAAATTTCAGGATGAATTTTTTTTTCTTTTCCTTTTCAGAAGTTATTTTTATAAGGTACTGTTTCCACTTACTTTCTATTAAAAGTAGATAGCCTAAATGTAATATGCCACAATAGCAGTGGCTTTTAATAATACTTAACTTCATGGGTGGAGCAATGGCATTTTAGCCCACAACACTTAGCAGCTTAAAGAAATATCCTTTTCCTTGATCCACTTATTCACCATTCGCAGTGGGGAGATAAAACAATACTTAATATTTTATAAAGTCATGCTGATTGTTAAACCATATGTACTGTTAATATTGATCCTGTTATTAAGCTGTCCCTATTTTGGATGCCACAGACTGGCATGTAATAAGACATGATCAATGTATTCTGCAAACACAGTAGGTAACACAGATAGCCTAATTAAAACAAATCACAGCAGAAGTTTGTAACAATTTCAGTTACATTTGTTTGAATAAATGTACATCCAATAAGACTTGATCAATGTATTTGACAAAATATGGCAAACAAAGCAAATATTACATGCTAATACAACTGATGGAAGTTTCTCATTTGACTCACCTCTGTGGCAAGGCTCTGACTTGCCCCATTGTCAAGAAGAAACTTAACAACTTGAAGGTGATTTTCCTGTGCTGCCATATACAGCGGCGTGAAGCCATTCTGAAAGAAATAAAAGGAAAGAAATACAAGTCTTAATTAATCCTTATTAAAAGGGAGCAGAGTCATAATGTACTCTAAATACAAATGTTACTATGTTAAGTGAAAAGTGAAAGGACTACAGCCATATACAGCTCACCATTTAAAGCTGAATCATTATCCAGTTGTCTTTCCAATAATTATGCAGTTATTTTATTTTCTTCACCATAAATATTTATATATGAGCGATATAGAATAAACAGAAACTTTAATATAAAGCAACTTTACATAACTTGCTTAAGCTTCACTTACTTTTTGTCACTTTGTCAATGAGAAACATGATTGAACCAAAGCATCTGGCTTTCAATGTTTTTTAGTTAAGTGCCAGGTGAAGCTATGGAAGTTGCTTAATGGAGAGATGTTGGAGGTAGTTATAGCAAATAATGAAATACCTCATTCCATCTTTAATCATCAGGTCATATGACTGGTAATAAAATGTTATCTTACTTGTGATCTAATAAAAAGCTTCAATACTAGGCAGCAAGAGGAATTCATGACATTACATTCGGGTGAAAATAAGTTTCAGATACAGACCCAGAGACAGCAGCATGCTAATGGCTTACTATAGTAAGCAAATAGTGGAATATGGAATGACTATGACAAATATTCATCTGTTAACTACATCTTGGGTCACTGAATAAGTTGTTTTGGGCTGTATTATGTAATGTCAAGTGATTAACTAATAAGTCAAGAATTATATCTTATCTGGTTCATAATACTGATCTATTTTTAATAAAGAAACCTGCATGGACAAAACGTCAGGGCATTGTCTGGGTTTCTGTATTCCACCTGGATATAATGTCATTTACAGGTCCTGCACTGGATGTTCCCCTCAGCATGGTGGTGATAGTGTGATTTGTTTTTCACCTGGCCTAAAGTTGTCCATAATTAATACTGAGGAATCTAATTCCTTTAATTATGATCCTGGGGCTGGAGTGAATTTTAAGATTTCTCTGAATGTGTTGTGCCCACAAAGTTTCATGGGATCCTTTTTGGAAGGGGTTGCCAATGTCATCATTGACCTGAAGCACGCATCTTCATGGCACTTACTCATTGGAATACTTTAATGTCTGGACTGATGACAAGATTTATGAACTTGCTATGGAACTCCTGGGCTTAATGGAGTCTTCTGGATTAATTCAACCACATACTGTAAGGAAGCTTTGTGATCTTTTACAAACAGGATTGTTTTTCCTGATTAGCAAGATTATTGAGAGCTGGGAAACTTGGCTAATGCTGAGCAGAGTTTAAATACGCTGATTATGACATTCTCATGGACACATTTTCAGACAAGCATTCAACCAATTGCACACTGGAACATGAGCCAGTGAGACTGAATAACACCTGCCTTGTGTTCTCTTGTGCAATTATTCTTTGCATTTTTGGTCCTTCCATGGTAACTCAGAAATTTCCAACCTCCTTGAAATATACTGTTGTTATTTAGATTCTCAGGCAACCATGACTGGATTCAAACGTGTTGGGGAATCTGTAACCTGGTATAGCCTCCTCTTCATCAAAATGATCAGTAAGAAGGCAATCTATATACAGCCGTCTCATGACTGTTGTATCCTAGTTAGTTTGGTTTCAGATCATGGAAAAGTATAGAGATGACACTCATTCACGTTGTCTATGACATTCTCATAGGGAGAGCCCAAAGGAAATATTTTGTTGTAGGCTTATTTGATCAAAATGCAGCTTCTCACACTGTGGGTCACTGTACGTCACAAGATCCTGATTGAGCACCTGCGGATGCACTGCCACTTAACTGATAAACTCTTGGATTGGCTGTACAGACTGACTAATGTCTAGTTTAAATGCATCAGACCCTTACATGTTGGAGTATGATGTGCCACAGGACTCAGTCTTGTATCCCTTCTTATTCACTGTTTGCATGCTGGTGCTGAGGGAAGTCATTGCAAGAAGGGTGATTTCATATCAGAGGTAGAATATTTAGGGTTTGGGGGTATGAAGATATAGCCCCAAGACTGGGATTTGAAAGGGGTGTAGCCCATCAGTTAATACAGTCCAGCAGGTGAAGGTAAAATTACTTGCAGTAAACTGTTTGCAATACATACGGTATTGGTGGGCTGGTTGACTCAATTTGCAGAAAATTATTACACCCACTATATTTTGGACTAACTAATTTCTAGTATTACTGATAATTTTAAGATGCACTAGTTTGATTGCTGGTTTGGAGGTAAAAACACCATAGCTTACTTTTCTTTGGATTTAGCAACAGCTTAGATTGCTCAAGCCATCATTCAACTTTTGTAAAGCAAAACTGTAGGCCATCTTGGTGCTGTTTGACTAAAGAGGCTGTGCATATCAGTGTTGAGCCATCTACACATTGGATTATGTATCTTTTTGACAAGAGTACATGAAACAGAATAAAGTGTGGCATCATGCCGCTAGAGTCACTAAAGACAGTCATATATTACTGCTTGCTGTTGCCTGACAGCCATGTGTTAATAGACTGCATCTGTAATAACAGCCCTCTAAACTTAAGAAAACAACGAGCGACATGCTCTACATCTAATTCCCAAAGTATGTTTTAATGAA
>NC_056748.1:654340118-654465118 GCF_019279795.1 Protopterus annectens
GTTCAGTATCACTTCTATGTAGACGATGTGCAAATTTATAGGTTTATACTAGGCTAACAATCACCAGCATCTTTATAAGCCTAGCTGCGCAACCCACCCCGACCCTCCCAGTTTTGTCCCTGAGTACCTTGGATGCCTATATCGTAGGGTATATTACTAAGGAGGTAAATAAGGGTTATGTGAGAGGGTAGCTGGAGATTAACGTATATACTGTCAACCTCTGTTCATCGGAGACATGGGGCCATATTGGGGGTGAATGTGCAATTTCCCATCTGATTATCAAGGTTTTGTTTGAACAGTTTTAGGAATGAACTCTGTTTCATATGGATTTGGAACTTATTCCACAGTATGAGGATCCTTTGAGATATATATCAGTCTCTCCAGCATGTTCTATTTATGCCGCAGGCAAAGTTCAGGTCCTTGGATCTAGTATTTCTAGTAGTTAGTTTTGCAGATGTGCAAGAGATCCAACTTAGCTGGATCTGAGGATATCACATAGGCCAGACATAGATCATCTCTTAGTAACCTGTAGTTGACTGAATGCACTGATAAGGCAATCTGTGTAGGACACATGGTATTCATGCGCTGGACTCTCCTGGTAAGGAACCTTTGTGGGCATTCCAACTGTTTCAGATTTCTGGTTAGATACATACCAAAGGGTGCAATGCATTCAATCATAGGTATGATAAGGGCCAAGTAGAGTAGTGCTATAACTTCCTTGGACCTGGATGCCAAACCCTTACCTAGAAGTTGGGTGACATAGAAGGATTTTCTTATTATCTTAGCTACATGTTGACTGAAGGCCAGATTACTATCTACATATGTTCCCAGTTCCCTAACTACCAGGTCAACTCTTAAAGGTGTTTATTGCTGGAATAATTGGATTGGGTACACAATTTCCCAAAGGGCATTGCAATGTACTTCACATTGAGTTTTAATCAATAGCTTTGACACCAGTCATTTTTTTTGTTAGACCCTCTTGTAGGATGCCAGTGTCATCAAAGAATCTCTGATAGCTCCAAATTTCCAGTCATCTGTGAACTTGGTGAGCCAAAGGCCTTTGACATTAGCCTTGTCTTCTGAGAAGTAGATGCTAAATGGGAGTGGGCCCAACATGGAGTCTTGGGATACTCCACTGGTGGCCGGTCTCTAGGTAGAGGTAATCTCACCAATCCTGACTTCTTAGATCCTATCTGTGAGCAAATTAGCAATGTATCATACACATAAGTAGGGGTTTATGCCTAGTTCTGAGAGTTTGTCAACAATATCCAAGTGGGGTATTGTATTGATCTCCTTGTCCAGGTCAAGATAGGCGGTATACACCATTTTCCCTTTATCCAAAGCCTTGGTGATCCTCTTGGAGAAGTCTACCAGGTTAAGTAGGCAACACCTTCCCTTCATAAAGTCAGACTGGGATGGGGCTGGTATCTGCAGGCTGCCAATGTCCTTGCTGATCATTTTCATGATAATGTAAGTTATTTCATGACTTTGCATACTAGACTTGTCAGACTGATGGGTCAGTAGCTCCTGGGTCTGTTGACAGTCCACCCTTATGAAGCAGGATGACCACTGTAGCCCTCCATTTACCTGGTATGTAACATGTTTTGAAGAGTGCATCAAGTGGTACTGCTAGGTTGTGTTTTAGGCGATTTAGGAGGGATATTGTTGAGGCCCACTGAAGCGCTGTTCTTGACCTTAGCAAAGCCACCAGGACCTGCTCTCTTTTGATAGTTGGTATATGCTAGAAGAGATTTCACAGGGGGTAGTGGGGGGAATGGGGAGGGTGAAGTTAGAACTAAATTTATCAGCCAGTAGATTTGCTATGACACTCTAGTCAGTGAGGGCTGTGCTATTTACCACCAGTCCTGCACACGTTTGAATGTACCTTTAATGTTCTTAACATAGCTAAGGAAGCTCTTCTGATTGTCCTTAGCCAGGGTGGATATTTTGACCTCATAATTGGCCTTGTCTGACTTTATTACACCTCTTAGTTTCTTGTTTAGTTGATTCAGAAAGCTCTTGTCTCTGAGACTTGCTCTTTCTGATTTTGGCCACAAGTTTTCTTCTTTTGTTATATACCCTGTTAAGGTAAGGATTCCACCAAAGGGGTTTATTTTTCCTGTTACATTTGGGCTTATTTCTGGTAGGTATGGCAGCCCCAATGCAGCCATTTACATATTTATACAGTGTTTCTGTGAATAGTTCTGCATAGGTAGTTGTGTTCTCAGTGTTTTGGGGGGGAGCTGTGAATTTTGAGGATTGCTTAATATGATGCAGTTTGCTTTAGAATAGTTTCTAACTATTACAGATTTAGTTGGGTTTTCTGGGTTGATTTTTATTTTAAAGGGAAATAGCTTTGTGGTCCAACCTCACTGATGAGGACGTTACAAAGGGGAGGGTGCATTTTGTAAGAACTAGGCCCAGTATGTTTGATCCCGTGGTTTGCAGTGCACACTATCTGGTCCAGGGTGTTCGTGTTGATAAAGTCCAGGAAACACTCTGCATGTGAGTTACAGGAAGTGTACTTTTTTCAGTCTATAGAGGGATAGTTAAAGTCCCCCATGAATAGGGTATTTGGTTGGATGGTGAGTGCCTCTAGTAGGTTTATGCAAAAGTTATGAACTTCGTGTGTCATAGAGGGTGACTTGTATTGGCCAGGATATGGTTAGGAAACTTGTCAATGGAGACTTGAAAATAGATGCGGATGAACTCCAGGGTATCATTCTGTTTACTGCTCACTCCCCCAGGAAAAAAAAAATCTGCTGCAGATTTCCTTGAGGATGACTAGGAAGACATCCAAAACTGGGTGATGATTAGTCACCTGACGCTCACTATGTCTAAGACATGGTTATTTATGCCACCTTAAAACCCATGATCATTAATGTTTGAAATAATCTGAAATTGGTAGACATGTTAAGAAATCACTGGTATGATTCTTGATGACAGAGAGACCAACCAAATGACTTAGCAAAAACAACAATAGTAAAAACTATTCACTGAAATAAAAGCTGTATAAGCAATAATTTCTAGCACCAGCTTGATAATTTCTGAATTTTACAACAAAGAAAAATAAGCCATTTGCAGTTGTCAGTCTCAGACACTAATCTGTGAAAACAAGCCAATGGAATTTGACTCAGCCTACTTCTGAGGCAGACAACAGTATCTTACAAGAAATATGCTTAAAAATACAACTAAGAAAAATAATCATAACATTTTTGGTACTCCTGAGGGTTCTGAAGAAACAGGGAACTGTTTAAAAATCTGGATTTTAGTTTTCCTAAAACTTATCGTGGTACAAAGGCAAAGGCTAGATTAAGAATATTAATTAATGCCTTCTCTGATTAATTCCCAAATTCCACCCCACTTGCAGTATTACTTTCTTCTATTCTGAAAAGCAAAGTGCATTAAAAGCTGAACCACTTCCTGCTTTGCAAGTTTAGAGAGAAAGTCAAGACAAAAATTACTCTTTTATATCTTTGTGCATAAAGAAGCCAGTATTACCCTTGTGTGTATATATATATATATATATATATATATATATATATATATATATATATATATATCAAGCTGCACATAGTATCAAAGTCCATACATTAAACTCTACTAAAAATATTTGCCAAATGTAGCCATGACTTCTGATTCCTGCAAAGACACACAGGATGTAACTATCAAGAAAATGCCCCTTCTGGATCTTGAGCAGTTACAGTGGCTTATCATAAGGAGAAATGTGTCTTTGACAACATAACAACTGGTCTATGATTCTGCCTCCCAACACCCTCCCCACTGAAAAAAAAATGGCGAAGGAACATGTACATAGATACAGCAAGTATCTACTGAGGGATTTCAGTGGTGAAATTTTCTACTGGAATCTGATTTCGTGGTACTGACACAATGTTCATTTTAGCCTAAGACAACAGGTGAGCTGTAAATAATATTGAATGACAACTCAGTTTGGAAAAAATAATGCTCAAGACCCTATTCCTAAAGACTAGCTCTTTTTTTTTAATTTCTCCAAGTCTTTTGGGTTTCTAATACCATGACAGGAATGGACCCCATTCCTAAGTCAAAGTACAATTGAAGTTCATGAAATTGGTATTGTTTCAATCTTTGATGTCAGTGTAACTGACACACTGTGATTTAAGTCTGTCCTGATTCCAAAATACTTGCTCTCTGTGTAAGTGAAGTATTCCAGTATAAGGCCTGCGAAGACTGCCAGCCCGACTAGCTGGAATTTTGTAGATGATTCTGTGTCATTTGTGAATAGTGACATGATTTGTATGCTTGCCTTACAGATGTGGGAAAACTGTATGTTATGGGTATATTAACCGGCTGGTGCAGAAATGTGTGTTAAACTGAATGTTGTGTGCTGGGCCTCAGGAACGTGGCCACGGTATGCCCTGCTGGAGAACAGCAGAGATGTGTATAGACCGTGTTCCTGTGCAAATTATATTTTCATGGAAGAGGTCAGAGTGTGCATACTTGACTTGTAAAACTCTAAGAGAATAAGTTGAAGCTGTTTGGGACTGTGCTATGGAGTTGGTTAATGCAGGGGGATGGGATGTCTGTAACTGGGAGGTTTTCCTGTTGTCTGGAGACAGAAATGATTGGAGGTTTCAGGGGTAAAGATGTTTTGCTGCTTTATAACTTCCAGTTCTGGGCGGCTTCTGAGAGGTGGGTATTTTCGACAGAGAGGTGACAAAGAGTGATGTGGTGTGAGACAGCCCAGCAAAAATGTTTAATAGTATCTTGGGGGCAATATTGGAGAGCAAGTCTGTGCATTTTGTATTTGTCTTTGACCTAGAAACATCCTCTCATCAGCACTTCTCATCTATATTTGCTTTGCTCTGTAAGTTAGACTTAGATTACAGTGAGTTCTCTTAGAGATAGATAAGAACTTACTAAGATTAGTTTAGATGTTTTCTGTACATATGTGAGACTGTCCTGCAATATTGTTTTAAAATATTTCCTATGATTCTGAACTTTGTTGTCACTGTGTTGAGTTATTGAGTATTGCCTTGTGCTTTTATTATTTATTATTAAATATATTTAAACCTTTTAATTGTGGCAGGTTTGTTTAGAGATAGTTAAGCTCTTAGAGTACTTGCATATGTATTTGGTGACACTGTACAGGTCACCAATAGCCTTAGTCTTGGTCACACAACCATTTGGATAATAATACATTACACAATAAAATTGGTCACTCTTTGGTAAGGGCCTCATAGTAGCTGATATGTAAGGGTGATTGGTGGCAGTGATTACTACCTTATAGTCTGGGCAGAAGGGGGCATATTTAGTAAACCTGGGCCAGCCTTCCCCAGGAGTGTCTGTGTAGTTGTATATAAATCATATCACAAATTGTGTGTGTGTGGTGTGTGTGTGTGTGTGTGTGTGTGTGTGTGTGTGTGTGTGTGTGTGTGTGTGTGTGTGTGTGTGTGTGTGTGTGTGTGTGTCAGCTACTTGGGCAGGGACATGAAGCACTGGTTGAACAGAGAGGATTGTTGGAGGTTTTGGCTTGATCACTCGGCAGAGATCTTAACCCTATAGCTGCACCAGTGAGGAGTCTTACTGGGGATCTGGAAAGAGGGAGAGAAAGCCCCAGACTGACTGTGATCTCTGTGTGCTCTTAAGGGAAATTGTACTTTACTTTGTGTGTACTTCTCATCCTCATGTCCCTCACTGGTGTTAGTGGTGAGGATAAAGGCTCCTTGATTACTGGGCCAGTTCAGGGGCGTCACAAGGCCTACCTATAAAACAGGCTTACACTATGGACCTGATTCCAAGACACTCACTCTCAATGTAAGTGACTTACCCCAGTGAATACACAACACAGAGCTAGAAGTGCACCTAATTTGCACACAGCCATGCTAAAAATACCAAGAATTCAAAGACAGCCTAGGGCTAAAGGGCCATGTCAACTTCCTATGGTATCTGCAATTCTTTCGACCTAAATGAATCATAGGTTCATAGTTTAGTACTAAGCTAACTGCCCTTGCGAGCCATTTTAAGCCTAGCCAATTATCCCTTGTGAGACTCAAACCCTGCACCTTGTGTTTGTAAGGCAAACACCTTAGCCATTAAGCCACCCTCCCAACCCTGGTTGGCATAGTAGGTCAGAGGTTAAGGGCAAGGTTCCATAGTGTGGGGTTTAATTATGAGTTCCATTTATCATTTATGAGACGTGTGCATGTACTTCCATTCTCATTGTGTTTTTTTTGTGTGTGTGTGTACTCCAGTTTCTAATTTCCAGAAGCATACTACTTGTACAAGCTTCTCTAAACTACTCATACACACCAACTTTATCCTAATGCAGTACTTCATCTTCAGCATTAATACATTCATTTGTTTATTTACTTTATCTTGAGTACGTAGGTGGAATGGACCATGGCAACCTTTGTCTTGAGCCACTGCTTAGTTACATACAAAGCAAAAAATATCCAGGAAACATATAGTTTAAAAGTGATACCAGAGCAAGTCCTGAATAAATCTGGATGAGTAATTGAGATACATATAGAGTGAACTATACTGGTATAGAGAAACGTTTAGGAGATAAGAAAATTCAAAAGGAGAGAGAGAGGAGAAATATCACATAAAAGAAAGATTACAAATAAAGGGAATCAATGAGTCAGTTGGATGCAGAGTAATTGAAGGAAGAATGATCAAAAGCTAGCGTGCGCAACTTAAGTGAACTTGACAGGAACAGTTTAGGAATCCGCAGTGCATTTAAAGCTAAAAAAAGAACAAATAAATTACCATATTAGGAAGAATGGAGGTAGACTGGAATGTCAGTGCTCATCCCATTTTTCTTTTTCTAGGAGTTACTTTGAGACTTTGAGAATTGGCACTGTCAGCTACCTTAGTGGAGGTCATGAATGAGCAGAAAAGTGGAAAATAGGAAGGAACAGAAATATAACTACAACAGGATATGTGGATAGATACGCCTGTGAACCTTTCACATTGATATCACTGCATGAACGGTAACTAAAGCATGGAGAATAGCAGTAAGGGAATGAAAGAAAAGCTTTGACCTGCAATACAACACATTTAGGGGCTTTTCACATCATCTTCATCTAAAGATATAATGGATAGGATAGAGGGAAATTGATGAAGTCCATGGTTTAAGGACAGAAGGTGGGAACATGCTTAATCAAAAGGAAACAGAACAATAAAGCATAGGGGATTCTACTGGACTCTCTAGTGACACCTGCTGGGAGTTTCACTTTTTCTTGACATTATAAGTAGATCATATTTCTGTTAACCTTTTCTGCAGTTGACATCAACGGGTCACCAAGGAAAAGTGGTTTGCTGCAAAATGACATCAGATTCACATCCCCCCCCCCCCCCCATAGGGATGAAGTGTCCATCAGCCTCATTACAAACATTTCCTTGCACAATGGTCACATGCAACTGAATAATCAGCATATCATTTTTTGCCATCTGCTCAGCTTCTCAAGGAGAAGGAAAAGATTGCTGTTATAATTTATGTATTTATTTATTTGTACTTAATGACAAGTTTAACCACTTTTGTGAATAGCTGTCTCCAGAGAAGACAACCATCAGGGATTTATCAGAACAAAGTCGGTTCTAATAGAAAAAGTACATCGTCCTCATCTAGAAGCCCACTATCAGGTAATTTCTGGAGTACTTGGACACCCAACTGAAGAATAGCACAAAGAGTACTTGGTCACCAGGATGGGTCATTAACTGCCTAGTCTGCCTTAAGTCTTAGTTTATACACTGTCTGATATAAGACCGAAGATCTATGATGTATGCTGCAAAAACTCCAAAAGTTTACTGTACCAGGCTTCCACTCAGCTAATCACTGCAAAAGAACAGTAAGAGACCCATTAAATATCTCTTGATTTACAAGGGCAGAACAATTTCCAAACAGGACCAAAGTAAGTTTGGTAACTTGCCCAAGAATAGCACCCCCAGCAGCATGACCTGACACTCTGCTTAAAGCAACATGGTAAGCAAAACTTTCCTCATGAGACAGTATATCCCAGAAATCACTCACAATGGGAACAATTTAGGCTGATTCAATCATCTCCTTTAAATGACAAGTGGACAGTAGAGTTTAAATTGGAAAAGACAAAGCTGTGCAGAAAGTAGAACTTCCCCCTCCATTCTAAAGTGGAGGATCAGGTGCACCTATCCTGATAAAGCATGCCAAGGAGGTCCTTGGCCCAAATACTGGTAAGTATCCATGCAAGTAATGCATTCCTTTCTACAACTAATAACTCGTTTTGTGGGTTACCAATGTTGTTGGTTACTTATGCAGTATAGGACAATGATCTAGCCCACGTTGTCAGTGCAGCATGATAGCATAACCAGATAGAAATCATCTGTTGAGGAGTGAGGTCTTATTCTCCAGAGTATCAGTCAACATGAAAATGTCATGGTCTGATATCAACCACAAATTTGTACCAGTACGCTTGTGTTTGTGTTTATCATTCCCCCTCCAGACAACTCCTGTGCCTTTTCCAAGCATGGACACACACCTTGCAGAACTGCACACACTAAATAAATGACAATCTCTTTCCTAGACACTACCTGTGCATATGTAGGGACAACACTTGTACTGAGCAAAATGCCAACATTCCCCTATACAAATATAAACAGCTATCTTTAAAACTGTAATCGGAAATCATTGCATGCAGCACCTTACACAGAATGGCAGCACCTTACACAGAATGACAGCAACCCTGTGGAAGTTATCTGCCACCTTTTCAAGTGGGGGGGGGGGGTTACAGCTCTGAATGCACCGCCTCATATAAAACATTAGTCCCCCCTCCCCAGGGCTAAATAAAATGTATTCCCACAGAATGTGTAGGATTACAGCTGGTACTAATGTGGGCTGTCTGATGTATGAATACCCTACCCAAAACTCCAATCCAACCATCAACTACAAATTCCACTAGTACATTCTATTTTAGATTTCACTATCTGATCCAGATGCACTGTGCGCCCCTATGCTGCATGTATAATGCTCATACACTGCTATCCATTAGACTATTATTTCTCTAGGCATTTTGTAAACCACTGTCATGGAACATATTAACTTGCTCAGTATGTTGTTTACTGCTCATTACATTTGAACAAGCACTTCCTGAAAGATGCACATTTCTATTTATTAATTAATCTTATATCTGTCAGTAACACAAATGACAGAGCTTCAGTACTAGCAGTGGGTCTGCTGTACAGAGGGTGAATATGGCCCAGGATCTCATGCATGGAAATACACTGATTACCTGTGAACATAATCAGCTGGCACTTCTGGATCTGTGTATGACAACAGCATTGTGCACTTATTTCAGTAAGTCACTTCTTTCAATAACACACTTAGATGCCCCCTCTTCTGAAACAAATATCTCTATAGTTTCTGCTGAGGAAGCTGAATGGGGCTCCCATTCCTGTGCATGTGATTCCCTTCTCCTGCCCTGAGAGAGGTGGCTTGGCCTGTGAATTTCACCCTTAACTGCCTCCACCCCTTATTAGTTCCTGCAGTACCCAGACAGATACTAAATCTTGGGTCACTTGGAGCATAGTTTGGGCTCCATCCCTTTATACTTTGGGGATGATGTGCAGGAATTGTCCTAGGAGATGCATTATATGAGATGATACAGATCTAGCTCAAACAATATTTGTTAAACTGGACATACAGACCTATAAAAAAAAATACCAATGATGTTTTCATATTTTATTTGAATAAATAATCCCATCTACGAAGTATATGCTTTCCCCTATAATTAACACTCCTTTTCAGCTATCTGTGCAGACGTCAATTAAACAAAGGAGATAACCAAGTTATTGTTGCTATAACTATCTTTTAATAGCTTATCCAAAGATTTATTTTGTTAGAACCATTATACATAGTGTTGCAGAAATCTGAGTGACCAGTGATGCCCTATTTTGACTGAATGTGATAGTAAAACCACTAATGCACCTTTAAAGGTTTATTTTTATTTTATTTGTATTCATATAGCAGGTCTTACAGGTGAGGGAGAAGGCACTGTCACTGATTAATTATGCCTTTTTGAGGTAATTTCCTGAGGTAAGACCAATATGTTTACGCCTCCAAATATTTCATGTTTTAATCCTAAGTAACTAGTAATAAGGGAGTGGCTTTTTGTACAGTTGGGTAAGGGATGTGTGGCATCCTTGTTGAGTACAAAACCAGAATCCACTGTTACAGTCCTACATATAATTCCAGAAGTACAAACACACAGTAAGACAGCTGGGAAGAACAATCCATTTGCCTGACACCAACATTAAGATAATAAAAAGTAAAAGAAAAAAAAAAGACTTCTATAAGTCATTAAAGCCAGTTCAGGGATATTAAGCCTAAAGAATGAGAAATGGATAACTACTGCTGTGTCATCTAGCCAGAGTTAGTGAACTGCAGCAAGGACTGAGGTCACAAGGAAGAACCTGTGGATCACAGGATCATAGGCGGTTACTAGGCTAAAGGCCCCAGGGCCCTTACAAGCCTAGCCAAATTCAACACTTCCCAAGTGTGTCCGGTTCAAGCAGACACTAAAAGCAGCACCTACTGCTCCTGTCTAAGAGGGACATAGATGGAACCCCCATGGTGAATTTATGGTTAATCATCCAATTGTCTACATTACACTTAAATAGGGACAATGAGGGGCTTTGTTTAACATCAATAGGAAGGCTTTGACTGCTCCCAGTTTGCAGTCATCGGCAAACTTTGTAGGCCACAGCCCTTTAGTTTTAGCCTGTACTTCAGATAAGTACATTCTGAACAGTAGGGGTCCCAGAATTGATCCCTGTGGAACACCACTCGCTATGGGTCTGCTGGAGGAGATGGAATCCCCTATTTTGACCTTATGAGTTTTATCGGTGAGCCAGTTTGCAACCCACCTGACAATATATGGGTTGATACCCACATTGGTGAGTTTATCAATGATGCCTGAGTGGGGGATTGTGTCAAAGGCCTTAGTTACGTTTAGGTAGGTCGTATGCACAGATTTGCTCTCATCTAGGGCTTTGGAGACAGTCTCGAAGTCCAACAAGTTTAAAGAGCATGCTCTCTCCTTGACAAAGCAAAGCTGGGTGGGGTCGAGTGTTTAGAGATTTCCTACATCCTTGTTAATAAGGTCAATGATGATTCGTTCCATGGCCTTGCAGATAAGGCTGGTCAGGCTAATGTGTCTATAGTTCTTGGGGTCTATGTATGCACCCCCTTTCTGCAAAGAGATAATGGTAGCTATTTTCCATTTCACTGGGATGAAGCCAGTGCTTAGGCTGCGACTGAAAAGTGTGCCCAATGGTGATGCTAATTCTTGTTGTAACCCATATAGAACACAGTCTGGGATGTTGTCTGGTTCCTTAGAGGCTATGTTTTTGGCCTTGGAGAGGGTGTTTAAGACCTACTCATCATACTAGGTGGAGGACAGGTGTTAGGGATGCTTTGGGGTATATGTGGCGGGGACAGGGGAGCGAAGTTTTTACTGAACCTGTCAGCCAGCAGGTTTGCTATAACCACAGGTTCTGTACATGAAGTACCACTAACTATAAGTTCAGAGCAAATCCAGGCCTTACCTTTGAGGATGCAGATGTAACTAAAGAATGCCATGTGGTCATCCTTAGTTAGGGAATCTAATTTAGATTCATAGTTAGCTTTGGAGGATTTCAATAGGAGTCTTATTTGCTTGTTTAAGTTGATGAGGGAGTGTTTCCAGTTCTGAGACTGTTCCTTCCTACTCTTAGACAGCAACTTCTTTCTCCTATTCTATAGCCCATTAATGGCAGTTGTCCACCAGGTCAGTTTGTTTTTCCTTAAAGATCTTGATTTGGTTCCATCAGGTACGGCAGAGTCAATACAATTGTACAGATGCTCATATAAAATATTGCTGTTTAACTCAGCATAGGTGTCTGTAATTGTCCTTGGAGAAAATTTTTAGTATAGTTGTTGCTAAGGGGGAGTCTTGTGTTATAGTTACTTCTACCAAGACTGATTTGTGGTCAGATTTCACCAGGGATGACCACACAATGGGGGTGGTGCAGCGGCCCCCCATATTGGTGAGCACCAGATCCAGGATGTTTGAGCCCCTTGTAGGTACGTCAACCAACTGGGCCAGGGCACTGGAATTAATGAAGTCCAGGAACCTTTGGGCAAGTGAGTTAGTACATGTATGGTTTGCTCAGTCAATGGATGGGTAATTAAAGTCACCCAAAACCAGGGTGTTTGCTTGCATCTTGACTGACTCAAGTAGATCCAAGTAGGCTGAATGGATGTCCTGAATCATGGAGGGGGGTCCTATAGCTGGCAATGACCTGAAGAGGGTCTTACCCACAGTCAGTTGCAAGTAATTCAATGGAATCATGCTGTTTAAATAATCTAGAGGTGCATTTATCTTTAATGAATATTGATACATCACTTCCCTTAGTTCTCAATCCGCGGTGGTGGTGCTGCGGTAGCGTTGTTGCCTCACAGTAAGACACTGTCCGGTTCAATTCTCAGCTAGAGCATCTTCTGCGTGGAGACATGCATGAATGGGTGTACCTTTGTTGAAGGTTGTGCGTCAGGGCTGGTAACTTGGCATGCAAAAATCAACTACCAATCATTAGTGGACTGGAGTTCCGCTGTGGCGACCCCCTAACCGGGAAAAGCCGAAAGACACAACAACAACAACAACTTCCCTTAGTTCTCACACCTTCACTTTGTGGTCTGAAATTGTGGAAGGAAGTGTAACCTGGTATAGCTGGGGTGCTCTCTACAGCCTTAAACCAGGTCTCAGTGACTGCCCAAATGCCAGCATTTTCCAAGGTGAGGACTGCTTCCAGTAAGTTTAGATTCTGATTTAGACTCCTAGCGTTAAGCAGCATAACCCTGAGGTTTATTCTAGAGGTTATTTATACATTGGGAATTTTGTTCTTGTGACACTGCTTAAAAAAAAAAAGCACTGTGGGGGTGGCAAGAGCCTTAGCCAGTAACCAAAATCCCAGGGATGACAGATGAAGCCCATATGTGTCAAAGCATTGAGGTCAATCGACCATGTCATCCCAGACTGACAGATACTGGAGACCCTTTTAATGACACCAGAAACTAAGCCAATTGTTGAAGTGAATAATTTTTTGTTTGTACTGCGGTATCATTCTAGGCAAAGGTAAAATGCTGCTTAAGGCTAGGGACATACCTGCCAGACACATATAATCAGAGAGCTCAATCATGTCTCTTTTCATATAGTCCCGTGAGGTACATCTCAAGTTGTTCAAACCAACAAGGACTATGACAGAGTCATAACAGTGCCTGTTGTTGACAGACTTGTGTGTGTGTGTGAGATGTGGTGGATCCTGACACCTGACAGACAGCTAACCGTGAGTTTTTCCTTATCCACCCTTGTTAGAGGGATATCTGTGTGTCTTACAACTGAGTTGCCTTCAAGTAAGATGTTTGTTTTTGTGTTATGCCTTAGGGATTTGACTGGTGAGACACTGCTGTGTGATATATTATGTGCACTACATTCTGCTGAGGATGTATTATGTGAATCGTGCCTGTGTTTGTGTTTGGGAAGTCTCTGATGTTTAGGTAAGCTTTTAGTTTTATTGTCACATCTATTTTAAGTTATTTTCAGTTAAGTAAGTCTCTGTAAAGTCAGAGAACTCTGAATGGTGTACAATGGCCAGAAATATGAACAGAGATTATAACTATATCTGACATTACATGGTATGTTACATCAACAGATAACCATACTATTCTAATTCAGTATCAGATCTCATCAGAGGATATTTCCCCCTGTCATTATTGGAACCCGGCTCTTCAGACCTTAATAAACTTAAAGTACATTCACCTAGCAGACTTGTATTTAGTGCACCATCTACCTTCCATCTATTTAAGGCTGTAAACACACCAGTGCATCAAGGCAATCCCGCCCCCACTACTTCTATTGCTAAACCCACTTCCGTTCTTATCCTAATGCCTGTGATCCCTCTAGTAAAGTCTAGATTTCTCCTAACTCTCCCTGCCCAGCCCTGCCACTCTCTCCAGAGGTCTCCAGCTTTACTGCATTCCCTGTTCCTGCTACCTGGCCTGATGCTATTCCTTTCTGTCTTTCTTTATTGTCTACCCTTTTTCCCCTGTGCTCCTGCTGTTGCCTCTTCTTCATCTCTCTGTGTCTCAGCTTCCCCCTTTTGTTCAGTTTTCATCCAGGACTGCTGTTGCTACTTCCCCTCCTTACCTCTGCTACCTTCTCACGCAACTTTTTAAAACCCTGTTAAAACACTGTTCTAGCCTTTCCTTGACTCACCTTTGGTGTACTGATTGTCTCTGTAGCAATTGCTCTGCGACAGGGGACTGCCCCGCTCTGGGCTCACTCCACTCCCCTACCCTGCCCCCAAATCTCACCTGCCTCCACTACATCTAGCCTTATACTCTCAAAACCACACCCACTCCTTTTCTCAACCTATCATATAATTCCCCATCCTCCCTCAACTACTACCTCCAATACCCCCTATTAATTACTCCATTCTCCCACTAACTCAGCTACTACCTCCCATATGTCCTATTAATTACACCATTCTCTCATTACCTATCCCATACTCCATACTCTTCACTACAAACGAACACCGTTACAACCATCTCCTCTCCATCTCACACCTTAACCCACTCCTTATTAATCTAATCACCTACTATGTAAACGACACCTAAAACCTGATTTCTTTTCTTCTACCTTTCTCCCTTCTCCACCTATATCAACTTAACTAACTCCATAATTTCTCATACTCCCCTGCCTTTCACATTACCTCCACCCCCTCCAAGAATGAACCCCTCTATACAGCACTCATTTCTCCTCACCTCTATCATTCTAACCACTGTCTCCTATTCCACAGAAAGATTCTCCACACTCCAAATGTACACCCCCCTTCAACACTCCCCATACATCCACCTCTCCTCACCACAAACACTATGACCTCTAAAAGACTATTATCCTTACTATATGATCTACTGTCAATCCTCCTCTCTGGGGACATTCACCCCAATACCAGACCCCCTGACATACAAACAATTAACTCCATTTCACCCCCACCACAACCTACCCACAAGTCCCTCCTCTTATCTACCCTCAATGCCCAAAGACTCTGTAACAAACTTTTCAACCTCCATGCTTGGCTCTCTCATAATCACCATAACATCCTTTGCATTTCTGAAACTTGGCTAAAGCCTCATCTAAACAACACTAAATTATCCCTCCCAAGTACAAACTTCTCAGCCACAACAGAACCAAGAAGAAAGGTGGAGTAGCCATTCTCTTCTCCTCATATCTAACCTTAACACCTTATACCAACCCCATACCTAAATTCTAACTTTAACACCTTATACCAACCCCATACCTAAATTCTAACTTTAACACCTTATACCAACCCCATACCTAAATTCTAACTTTAACACCTTATACCAACCCCATACCTAAATTCTAACTTTAACACCTTATACCAACCCCATACCTAAATTCTAACTTTAACACCTTATGCCAACCCCATACCTAAATTCTAACTTTAACACCTTATGCCAACCCCATACCTAAATTCTAAATTTAACACCTTATACTCATCCCACACCTACATTCTAACTTTAACACCTTATACCAATCCCATACCTAAATTCTAACTTTAACACCTTATACCAATCCCATACCTAAATTCTAACTTTAACACCTTATACGACCCCCATACCTAAATTCTAGCTTTTGCACCTTATACCAACCCCATACCTAAATTCTAACTTTAACACCTTAAACCAACCCCGTACCTAAATTCTAACTTTAACACTTTATACCAACCCCATACCTAAATTCTAACTTTAACACCTCATACTCATCCCATACCTAAATTCTAACTTTAACACCTTATAGTTATACCAATCCCATACCTAAATTCTAACTTTAACACCCTATACCAGCCCCATACCTAAATTCTAACTTTAACACCCTATACCAACCCCATACCTAAATTCTCCACTGCTGAAATGACCGTTGCTCTACTAAAGACTAATAACCAAAAAAGTATAGTCATAGCTGCACTTAACATCCCTCCAGGAAACAATACCCCCATTCTAGAAGATATACTTTCCTGGTTCTCATCAAACATTTCTACTGAAACAATCATTCTATGGGATGTTAACATTAACTGATCTTCTATTCACTGTACCACTATTTCCCATAACTTAAACCTACATGGTTTCTCTCAATTAATCAACTTTCCTACCCAACCCAATAAAGACAACTCCTTCGGTATTATTCTGGACTGGATATTAGTCTCCCACCCCAGCAATATCTCTGGAAGTGGTATTTTGCCCGACTCCCTTAGTGACCATCTTCCTGCCTTTGCAATTTGCTCCCCATCCCCCTACACTTACTGCACAGTTATATTACAAGCCGCACCCTCATTAACTTTAACCCTCAGTCCTTCTCTGACACCTTAAAACTAATAAACTGGAGCCCTTTGAAAACTCTTCCCCTTGACAATGCTGTCAACTACTTTAATTCTGTATTCACCAACATATTAAATAGCTTTGTCCCTTCCAGAACTAATAGAGTGAAATACAAAATTGCCCCATGGCTCTCCAAAGATACCATTACTCTTATGCACTCCCGAGATAATCTCTGGAAACTCCACCAAAAACTCAAACCCCACCCCTCACATTCTCTTAACTTATTCACTCCAGTGGGACTCAGAAGTTTGCATTGCAACTTCCAATAGGCGGAACCTACGTTTTTTTGCCAGAATCAAATTATGTCCTCACATTTCAAATGAATGTTCATATCTCTGGAACCATTGAGGTTATGAAAGAAGAATGGATGGCAAACTCTTCAGAACAAAATATTTTTGATAGTGGTAGTATTCTTTAGGTTCTAGGTCGTAAACAGAACTTTATAAGTCACATTAAACACAGTAACAATTACATTTATAATATTTTGTAAACAACTTACAACATCTCAGCAACAACTCAAGTTACACACATACTGTCAGCAGCATTTTATTAATCTAGCTGAGAGCTTTCATGTGAGGCTAAGAAGTTCTGTCTGTGTTACTTGGTTGTTGAGATATTTAAAAAAAATGAAAATTATATCTAAATAAATTAATATCATAAAAACAACAGTTAATATCTCTTTATTTGCATTAGACAGAGACCAAATATTAATGAAGTTGAATTTGCCATTGTGTAAGCTTTAAGATGAAATCTTTTAAAACCTTGTACATATCATGAGTTTGGAATTACTGATGCAAATATGAACAAGCAATATTTGACGCCTAGAGGCATTAGTAGGAGTTAACTGCAGATGTACCTGGAGGCGTCACTCGGAAGTAATGAGTTAATCAATATAAACAACTGCGGAACATGGTAAAAC
Organism: Protopterus annectens; assembly: GCF_019279795.1. NCBI lineage: Eukaryota > Metazoa > Chordata > Ceratodontiformes > Protopteridae > Protopterus > Protopterus annectens. The sequence goes on from NC_056748.1 coordinate 654,357,491, forward strand.
AATGTATTTGCTCTGATCGTAGAGCCTATTACTCAAAGCTCCAAAACAACTATACATCTAACTCTAAGAAATTCTGGAGTAGTATCACTGCCCTCTTCAAACCTGGCAGAAAAGACAATCCCTGTTCTGGCCATACCATAGCCACCAACTTTAACTCCTTCTTCACTGACTCCATAGCCAAACTCATCACATCTTTCCCTGTGAATTCACTAACCTCTTCTGCCCATCTCTCCACTAACCCCTCTTCCTCTGCCTCCAATTCCACCCCCCCACTTCTGCCCCTCTCTCCACAAACCCCCTCTTCCTCTGCCAATAATCCCAAATTCCATCCTCCCTTCTCCCTCAAACCTATCCCTGTCAACACTGTTAAAAAACTTGTAGTAATCAATCAGTAAGCTAAAAGCTGGTTAAGACTGAAGGCCAAAACCAAAAAACAAAACCAACGGAAATCAAGCTGCTTTAATAAAATCCAAGGAAAATTCCACAGTAAATAATTCCAGTGAGCGCTTTCATCTGTAATAAGACTTCTTCAGACTGGAAGTTAACATTCAAAAGCACACATTTAAATACTTTAAAAGTCACATGACCACATACTTAGTGCTTTAACCCTTTACGTTTAAGATACATAATAAAATATTCTCTATTGTTCAGACCAGGGGAGCAGCAAGCATTCAGACTAACCTGCCAACTATATTCCAGCCATCCCAAGTCATCTTCTGGATTAAATGAATTTTCTACATTTTTAAATTCAAGAAGTAAAAATGAGAAATACAACCAGTGGTACACAGCAGAGGTGGATCCAAATCATAGTTTAATGTAAAGTGTAAACCACACATGAGCGCTTTTGCATATAGCTTCTTCAGATCAAAAAACAAAATAAAGCACTAGGTACTTACAGTACAGATTCAGTAGTGCATCCAATCAATGGAAAAGGCATTTTCAGGTTGCTAAGTACTTAGAACTAATAATTAATCACCAGCACTTCTTAAGGTCATCCTGGGAATAATATGCTTAAGCCAAAATAAAAACAAGTTAAAAACACAGGTGCATATATGTGCACACTAACCATATGCAAAACATGTAAAACTTAATATATGTTAAAACTGTAATGTTTATAGTGTTAAAAGTAATGTTAAAAACATGTATGATGTAAAACTGTGAATGAAATGACTAAAGACGATCGCTGTGTATATATACATATATATCTCTCATGTCTCTGGAGATGAAATATTATTCAAATATCAGTAGACACAATGTGTATAGCTTAATGTATGCTAACTAAATAATATATAGACTCACATCACAATGAAATTCACTGTACATTATAGTTAACACTCAAATGCAGCAGATTTGTAGCTAAACACAACCGATTGTTTGGTCTAAGACACCAATGACTAAACAGAAAGAGATTATCTCTTACTTAGGGGAATAGCTCTCAGTGCAGGTTGTATTGAGACACGTTCATTTAGGCCAGGGGAACAATGAGCCCCTAGTCTAAAAATCCACTTCATCTCTGTTTGGTAAGTTTTGTCAACCAAATCACCCATTCTGACGTCTAGGTTTAGAACCTCTAATACTAAAATTTTGAAATCATGTCCATCACCAAATGTATTCATATGCTTCACTACTGCACTATAATTCGAACCCCTCCGTGCACAATATAAATGATCTTGTATCCTCTCCCTCAAACATCTGTTAGCCTTGCCAACGCAGAAGCTTTTGCAGGCTGTACAATGTGCTAAGTAAACTAAATCTTCAGTGTTACAGTCTGCCATTGGAAGATGTGTAAAAGGCTCATCATAGACAGGATGTATGTATCTCCCTGATTTATCAATATAGTTGCAAAAAGAGCAACTATTACACTTGGCAGCATGTGGTGCTACATGCTCAATCTTCATAACAGAATTGCGTTGAGAAAAACAGTTTTTGCCATATAGATTTTGTTATTTTTGTAGCCAAATCTAGGTCTATCACCCACCACACTGGAAATCTCTGTGTTGGTTCCTAGGATGGGCCAGTGTCTAAGTATAATCTCCCTGATGTTCTTTTCATCACGCGAAAATGCAAGGCTAAGAAATGGAGCTAAATCATTAGCCTTGTTGTCCACAAGTTGTGATGTTAGAGGTTGAGAAAAAGACGGTTACCCTTTGGTCTGCCTACACTTTCTAGTGTTTTGTTGTGCATAATGCAACTCATCATCATGGTACCCTCTAGAGGTATATACCTGATCTAGTCCTACTTCAAAATGTTGGTCATTACTATGTAGGCAACTTATCCTCAGATTCTGTCCTTTCAAGACCTTACAAAAAACATGACCAGGGTGCATACTATTACGATGTACATATGTAGGTCTATAGCATTCCTTTCTAAAAAGTTTAGTCTCAGTGCTATTATTTGCACTCTTAACTAACAAAATATCCAAAAACTCTATTTTTACCTCTGAGGATTTGAATGTAAATTTCAAAAAGCTGCTACTTATATTCAAGCCTTCGACAAATCGGTGTAGTTGTAATAAATCACCTCTCCACAACAAAAACAGGTCATTTACAAACCGTCTATAGAAGGGCACATATGATATATAATAATCAGAGTTGTACATCACATCATCCTCCCAACTTGACATGACCAGGTTGGCATAGCTATTGGCACATGAAGTGCCCATAGCTACGCCAGAGGTCTGCAGGTAGTACTTCTCGTCAAAGGTGAATGCATTTTATCCAACACCATTTCCATCAGTAGGCATAAGAAATCTATGGGTCTAGAATCATACATGCTCTTATTCAATAGAACCTGTTTAATCATCTGTATGCCATCATAATTTGGTATACAAGTGAATAAGGATGCAACATCCATGGTGACCAACAATCCCATATCTTTGTCTCCATTTTCCTCTACAAAAGCATGTAAGTCCTGCAAAAAATGCTTAGTATCCACTAGCACAGATTTACAATGGGATAGGATGGGTTTAAATTGCTTGTCGAGGTATATAGATATAGGCTCGGTAAGCCACCCACACCCTGCAACAATTGGTCTAAAAGGGGGGCATAGTGCATCCTTATGTATTTTGGGTAGACCATTAAGAAATGGTATTCTTGGATATTCGACTAAAAAATAGTTATAAAGCTTACTAGTCAGCAAATAATTCTCTAAACATTCTGTAAGTGAATTTATAATGCTCTCACTTATTTTCAAAACATCACTCCTATCAATCAATTTGTAGGTACTGACATAATTAAGCATACGATTAATACTTCCAATATAAAAGTGTCTATCCATCACAACTATTTGACCACCTTTATCAGCAGGTCTAATTGAAATATTACTGTCATTTTGTAACTCACTCAATGCACGTTCTTCACTTTTGGATAAGTTAACAAAACCCTTCCTTCTCATTATTATTCAATAACTTGTAAATGTCTCTCTCACACATCTTAACAAAGGTTTCAATTGTTGGGTGTTGTTGCGGTACAAATACGCTGTTTTTTTTTAAAGTATAACTAGTTGGACTGCAATTATCACTCTCATTTGTATTACAGTGCAGTACCTTTAAGCTAACATTTCTAGCAAACATTCTTAAGTCAGTTAGAGTTTCAGAAATATCAGCAGATTGAGCGGGTATAAAGGAGAAGCCTTTATTGAGTACCTATATTTCATTGTCAGTTAAGTTCCTGCTGGAGATGTTCCATATTAAATCCTTCAATCCTGTTTCCACATCGAGGTCAAGGTGTTCATGCCCGATTCGGACCCTAAAAACCTCTGTTTTTTCCTTGATTGATTCTCCAGGCCTTCTACCGATTGCTTCCTGTTCTGTCTTTAAGGCAGTGGCAGGTTGGAAAAAACCTGTGTCTGTACTCCAACTTCTTTCCTCCGCACTACAGGTTCACTAATGGCTGTCAGGCTTCCTTCATTCGGAACTCCTGCATTGCACGAAACATGTCTAGAAGCATTAGGGGCTTCCTGTGTTGCAGTCATTCTCTCAGTGCGATTAGAGGTGGAGTTGGACATAGTAGGCATCGCCACATAGCTTAGTGATTGAGTAGTGATAGGACCATTCCTATCAGAAGCAGCATTTGCATTTCCTATATGATTCTGTAGGCTTTGTTGATTGCGATTGAGGGTGGAATTAGAGTGTTCATTCACAGTTCTCTCGCTCCTCTCCCTCGGCCATGTAACTACATGGTTGTTAGAAAAATCATTACTGTCACGCTGTATCTTCTTCTTCTTATGTGCAAGCAATTTCCATTCATAGACCAAAACTTGGTCTATGATTTTACTAACTTTAATGTCCATCAGAGCTACAGGATATTTCAAATAAATGTCATCCTGTAGTCTCTGTATGTTAGTGATAAGTTCCTTTTCAATGGGTGCAAAGTAGTCAATTAGCAGGCGCATATAGCAAAGCTTGCATCTAAATTCAGCTTCTGCCATTGAGCTAACAGTTGTGGGTGCTGTTCTCCATAGGTGGGCATGACAAAAATTCTCAAGCATTGAGGTATAATTTTAAGAGTATGGCATGCCTCCCCCCATGTGGAATCGCTGGCATTGTATACGTTTCAAATGGTAAAGATAATTTTCAAGGTTTCTCATGGATTCACGGTATGCTCTAAGATCATCTAATGGCTCACTAGTTTCATTATTACCAGCACTGAACTGATCACTGAGTAGTGGATTATCGTCCTCTTTTAAAAAGTCAAATAGACGATTGTTGCCATTATTGGTTTTAGTATGTGGATTAAAATCCAATTCAGCATCAACTGCAGCACCTTCTGCCATGTTTCCCCAAACAGCAAACCAATATAAATCCAAAAACAAATGATGTTGGGGAAAAAGAACCACTGGTGTGAGAAAGCAAACAAAATCAAGAAGTAAAAATGAGAAATACAATCAGTGGTACACAGCAGAGGTGGATCCTGGTACTTAGAACTCCAATGTACAGTGAATTTCATTGTGATGTGAGTCTATATATTATTTAGTTAGCATACATTAAGCTATACACATTGTTTCCACTGATATTTGAATAATATTTCGTCTCCAGAGACATGAGAGATATATATGTATATATATACAGCGATCGTCTTTAGTCATTTCATTCACAGTTTTACATCATACATGTTTTTAACATTACTTTTAACACTATAAACATTACAGTTTTTACATATATTAAGTTTTACATGTTTTGCATATGGTTGGTGTGCACACATATGCGCCTGTGTTTTTAACTTGTTTTTATTTTGGCTTAAGCATATTATTCCCAGGTTGACCTTAAGAAGTACTGGTGATTAATTATTAGTTCTAAGTACCTAGCAACCTGAAAATGCCTTTTTCATTGACTGGATGCACTACTGAATCTGTACTGTAAGTAGCTAGTGCTTTATTCTGCTTTTTTATCTGAAGAAGCTATATGCGAAAATGTTCATCTGTGTTTTATTCTTTACATTAAACTACAATTTGGATCCACCTCTGCTGTGTACCACTGGTTGCATTTCTCATTTTTACTTCTTGATTTTGTTTGCTTTTGCACACCAGTGGTTCTTTTTCCCCAACATCATTTGTTTTTGGATTTACATTTTTTAAATTGTCCACTACAAGGAATTTAAAGTTAACTTTGTATGAACCATGTTTTCAATGCTTCCGCAGGGCATTCCTTTCATCCCCAACAGAAACTGCATATTTATGTTCATATATTCTTTGGTATAATCATTTCCAGTGGTTCATTTTGTCACCCTCAAACCCTTCGGTACCGTTTGAGGTCTAAGATTGTTTTCAAAATAAATATTGTCCCATTGAAGCCATTTGAGCTTGTATGGCACACATCTTTGTTCCAAAATTGTCAAACAATGTAGTCTCCTTAAGTTTGTTAAAATCAGAGCTGATTTTTTCATTTAAAATAACCATATTGTTTCTGTTTAGTGAAACAAGAAGCTCCATATATTGCAAACCGGCTTTCTGATTAATGTCTAGCCATTTGTCCATAAATTCTTTGGTATAATCATTTCCTGCAGGTCATTTTGTCACCCTCAAACTCTTTGGTACCATTTGAGTTCTAAGACTGTTTTCAAAAATTGTCACCTTCTATACTAAAATCTTCTTCCCTTTCTGTTCTGCTATGACAAAAATAAGTGCATAAAATAGTGGTAATTCACAAGAAACAGCAGTTAAACCAGTTTCCACCCAGCCTGTGTATGTTTATCAGCAAAATAAAGGTTGAAACAAGACATGGGCTCATGTAACTGCTTCTTCATCGAATAAGGGATATATAAACAATGAAAGACAGTCAGAAAACTGGAAGAACAACAACAAAGGATGGAAAACATAGGCACTGTTTCTTTTAAAATACTGAATGTATCTAGTTACGAGCTTTCTCAGGAAGAATGCTGTATTTTAAGTAAAGGGTGGAATTTTGTGCCTGCCAGAAGCCCAGGAAAAAAAATGGAAGTGCTTAACAGTATTAGAGACTATGCAAGACAATTAAACTTTAAATTCTTTTTTAAAGATACTGAAACACAGAGAGAAAATTTCTGTAAACCTAGTACATTTAATCCACCCTTAAGAAAAGAGTTGGAAAAGTTCCTGAATAGTTGTGAATTGTAAATTACTGAAGCTCTTGAAAAAGAATAGAGTTATAATTACTATAACATGTCTACTAGAGAAAACAAATTATTTTTTGATTTTATTAAAATTAGTTATTAGTGTTAAAAGTTGATAAAGGGGGAGCAATAGTTGTTCTAGATAGAACAATGTATCAAAACAAAATGTATGACCTATTGCCTGATGTGAATTTTTATAAGAAAGTGTCATTCAAAGAAATTAAGAAAGCTTATTCATTTATTGATTCCTTAGTAGAATAATGGTTTTATACAGTTAGAATTACACAGGGTACTAGAAAATACTTTATTATTGAGAATCTAAAAATAAGTAGGATCTTTGGAATTCCAAAGATCCATAAAGAGCTAAATGACCCCCCCTCCAAGACCTACAGTGTCAAGTCTACATAGCAAAACAGAAAGTATGGCTATCTGTGTAGACAGACACTTACAGAGGACAGTGGTAAACAACAGCACATATATTAGAGACACTTTTGATTTCTTGGAAAAAAATCAAAAAAATATATGTGGAAGAAAGTGACTTACTGGTAACTGTGTGTGTGTGTGTGTGTGTGTGTGTGTGTGTGTGTGTGTCTTTCGGCTTTTCCCGGTTAGGGGTCGCCACAGCGGAACTCCGGTCCACTAATAATTGGCAGTAGAGTTTTACGTGCTGGCTTGCCGGGCCTAACGTACAACCTTCAACGAAGGAACGCCCATTCACGCATGTCGTCACACAGTAGACGCTCTAACTGAGAATCGAACGGGCAATTATGGATAGAAAATTACTGTATACACTAATATCTAATGATGAAGGCGTTGGGACAGTGAGGCTTGAATTAATTAAATCTATGTTATATTCTGACAATACTGTAGGAATACTAATGGAATTGCTTGATGTTATTCTTAATTATAATTTTTTCTCATTTAATAGTGATTTTTTTCATCAAACAAATGGAGTGGGGGCAGCAATGGCCCCCAGCTATACCAATCTGTATATGTATGGGTGGGAAACCACTCATATATTATATAGTAAGTACCAAAATAATATTGTGGCATTGTATCATTTTATTGACAATGTTTTCTTAATTTGGAGAGGAACGGAAGAGGTCTTATGTGAATTTAAGACCTACACCAACAGTGTGTGTACTTTTTTGGAATTTACCTGCCAGTTTAATTTAACAACAATACATTTCTTGGATGTAACTGTCTTTAAGGATAAGAGCAAATTAGGAGCAAATTTTTTTTTAAAAGTTCAAAATAATACGTACTTACATTATAGTAGCATGCACACCAAAAAGACCAAGGAAAATATAGTAAAAGGACAGTTGTAAATGATTAGTGACCTCACAGAAAGGGAAGAAGATTTTGGTATATAAAGTGACAATTTTTGTGAAAAACTTTATCAAAGAGGTTATCCAACAACATTAGTCAAAGATATTAGAACTAAAATTACAACTCAGAGAGGCACAAATAACAGAAAAGAACGTAGAGTAAACAAAAATAAAAACAAAGTGAGAATGCCTATTGTGAATAGTTTGGACTCAGGGAGAATAAAAGAAATAATAACAAATAATTAGAAATTGTTTGGCGGACAAACTGAGTTACTAGAAACTATAAGGCACAAGCCTCTCTTTACTCAAAAAAAGAAGGAAAAGTTTCAAAAACTTTTTTCAACGTAAGTTGACTATACCTAAGGTCAGGTCAGACAGAAATGGAATTGTTAAGTGTTACAACTGTAATATGTGTTGACTATTTGTTGACGGAAAAAACAGAATGCACTCTGAATAATGTTAAAATAACTGTCAATGGGGTCTTTTCATGCAAATCTAAGTAAGTAATTTATGTAATTTTTTGCTTAGAATGTAAAACTTTTTATTTAGGAAGAACCACAAGAGAACTGTACAAAAGAATATATGGACATAAATATGCAGTTTATGTTGGGGATGAAAGGAATGCCCTGCGGAAGCATTACAAACATGGTTCATGTAAAGTTAACTTTAAATTCCTTGTAGTGGGCAGTTTAAAAAATGTAGAAAATTCATTTAATCCAGAAGATGACTTGGGGTGGCTGGAATATAGTTGGCAAGTTAGACTCAATGCTTGCTACCCTCCTGGTATGAACAATTGAGAAGATTTTATTATGTACCTTAAACATAAAGGGTTAAAACACTAAGTATGTGGTCATGTGACTCAAAGTATTTAAATGTGTATTTTTGAATGTTAACTTCCAGTCGGAAGAAGTCTTATTACAGATGAAAGCACTTACTGGAATTATTTTTTGTGGAACTGTCCTTGGATTTTATTAAAAGCAGCTTGATTCCTTTGGTTTTGTTTACTGTTAAAAAAACTTCTCAGTAAATTAAAACCTTGCTCTAATGCCCCTGATAACCTTCCATCAAACTTTCTAAAGTTAGCTGCTGATGGCATAGCCTACCCCATATGCATTCTCATCAACCACTGTATCCAAGAATCTTGTGTACCCCTCCTTTGGAAAAAAGTATTCATCATCCCCTTACACAAGGGAGGCAACAGCAATGACATCCTCAACATCCGACCCATAGCCATACTTTCCCTTATCTCAAATACTTGAAAAATGTATCCCCTACACAACATGGTTTTAGACCCCACCATAGTACCTCCACAGCCCTCTTATCTTTCCTCAACATAATCAAACATGCCCGAGACTCTGGTAATGTTGTACCTTCTCTCTTTTTAGACTTAGCAAAAGCCTTCAATACCATTTCCCAAAACTTATTACTGTCAAAGATCTCACTCCTTAATCTCTCTCCCTCAACTATCAATTGGTTTCCAGTTATCTTTAAAACAGGCAATAGGCCATTAAATGGAACAACTACACCTCTTCCTTCCTTGACACCTTCACAGGAGAGCCCCAAGGGTCTGTCCTAGGCCCTTTACTATTTAATATCTTCATTAATGACTTCCTTCATTGCATCCCTAATGCTAAACTTGTCCAATATGCGGATGACTCTACTATCATCTGCTCAGCTAATTCTCTTCCCAAACTTATGCAAATAACACGGGTGCCTTTAGTAGTACAAAGAACTGGATGCTTAATAACAATCTAGCCCTTAATGCAACTAAAAAAAACTTATGATTTTTTCCACCTCTAACAGCTATGCAATAGATAAAAACTCTTTCACTATAAAAAGCCAAAACATGACCCCTATTGAAATAGTCCCTCACACCAACTTCTCAGAGTCTTTATTGATGAACATCTAAAATTTGATATTCATCTTCAAGCCAACATCAAGAGAACCCACCAGAAACTCGGTATGCTTTACCACCATAACCACTCCCTAACCTCTTCAACTAGGTTTACCCTTTGTACCACTTACCTCCTCCCCTCCCTCCTATACAGAGCACCTATTCTCACCAACCTTCAACGTTCCCTCAAAGCTAAGTTCGCATCCTGCTACAATAAAATCTCCAAGTTTGCTACAAATCTTCCTCTTACCACTGCATCTCCTTACATGCACTGTAGTGGTTAGAGCTCCCCAATCATCTCTCTTTCATTCAACTCTCTACTGTCCATAAACTTATTTTCAACCATTCCCACTGCCCTTACCTTTCCTCCATCCTCACAATGCACCCTCCTAGCCATTCTATCAGATCCAGTAATCAGAACCTACTTGAAGTATATAATGAAAATGGAACTCACTTCCACCCCATATACAGACTACCCAACATCCTTCTGCCTTTAACTACCTTCTCCACTCTTATTTCTCCTCCACCTGGGAATGCTCCTGCTCCCACCCCTCCTAAACTTCCCCTACACCCATCTTGCAATCAAACTCCACATCTATTAAGCTCTAGCTTTCTCCTATTGTTCTTCTCCAGATTTGTCTCCTCCCCTCTCACCTTAAGACCCTCTCCATCTCTTAATTCCAAAAGAAACATGGTTCATATTGTTTAAATTGTGTAACAACTTTGGCAATCTGTAAAAAAAAAAGAAAAGTAATATCTTAGCGACTCTTTTCACTATAGTTTCTTGTTTTAATAATTGTATTAACTGCCAATATATTTTGTATGTACTTGGAGCTTTCCTTCCCAGGCCTCCATTGTAAAAGGGCTCACTATGGCACAATGGACTTTCCCAGTTAACAAACTACAAATAAATAAAAATAAATAAAATAAATTTCTAAAAAGTACAGATCTGCAGAAATATTTCTGAAGGATTACAGTGGGTGACAGAGCTAAACTTGCAATAGATAGAGTAAACAGGAGTATGTAGAATCATTAAGAATCGAAATGGAAGCATTACGGTCTGCTGGACTTTTATATGATAAACAGCCGGTTCATATTTGTACCAAATGGAAAAGGATATATTATTTATTACTTTTATTAGCTGAACAGATTTACTAAGCTAACAGCATGCTCATTAGCAAGAACAATGCAAGAGATTAGCATGGTGGAAAAATGATGGCACTATACATACATCAGTCAAAGGTTTGTGTGTGTGCATGTTAAGTATGGGTAAATTATGTATATATGTGTGTGTGTGTGTGTGTGTGTATATACACACACACACACACACATACCTAAAGAGAGAGAGAGAGGGAAGAGAGAGACACACACAGACATATATATATATATATATATATATATATATATATACACACATACGTACACAGGTCCTCTACAAAACGAACTTTGTTATAAACACTGTGGATGTTCTGAACATCCACGGTATGAGGTGTGAGACACCCAATCTTTCCATTTAATATGGAGCTGGATATTTCTATTTTCCATATGGTTTTACCAGTTATCATTAAGCATTCTTGAACATTTGCAGTAGTTTTAGTTTAGGATATTAGTTTCCACCCAGTTCTATTTCATTGCATTTACTTTATTTCTGACACATCCAAAAGCAGATCTGCACAAGGTGGTGGTGGTGGGCATAACTTCCATGTAGTGCATACGGCACAGTGTCCAATACCAGGAAAAAGATAAGCTAGTTAAGTGCTACTGTAGTGCAAGACCCGATATTACAGTGCTTACAAAGATGCTTAATTATTGTTAAGCATCTTTCTAAGTGCTGTTAATAGCAGTTCTCTCAGAAAAGGACTTAATTTGCTTGTATTTTCCCCAATATTAAAGCTTAATTACTAAGCACTGACAGTGCTCACTAAGAACATCACTGGCTTTCAAAGCCATTAAATCACTTTGCATTTTTTTTCCTTCTGCAACTAGTAGTACATGGAGCAAATAAAGCTCCATGCACAGTAACGAACTAGGATCCGGTCTCTGATCCCAACCACATTATTATGTGTTCTTGACATGGATGCCAAGATTCAATTCAAGAGCAAAGCTGTACGGTATATTTCTTAACATGCATTCATCAGTATTAACTGCTATATACCCTTATATCTGTGAACTTCACTCACAAAACCACCAACAATTGGGACAATTCAGGATAAATATGGCTAGGCTTGTAAGTACTCTAGGGCTGTTAGCAACCTTCTATGTACCTATAAATCTGTGTACTGGATGTTTCTTTGTGATGGCTTTCATACATGTTTGTTTCTTAGCACATTACATAATTGAACTGTATCATATCTTTATATAATTTTATGTTACATTATATTCTCATTGCTTATGGGTATTTTCCAGTAAACAGATTATGAAACTATAACTTTGGTCTCTGTGTATCCATAGTTAAACCCAGTTAGTATATAAAAAAATTAACAAGTTACGATTTTTAAGAGAGGGGAGAACTGAAATAAAGCTATGAATTGAACCACCATGATATTCTGCTCCATTTAAATACTCACTGCTGTTTATGTTTATCTGAAGTGCAAAAAAAATATAAAAAATTCATAAAGGTTTACAAGACACCAAGTGCTCATAAAACACGTCAAATTAAGTGCATTAAAACATGTGCAGCACATATTTTTTAGTAACTACTTATGCTGGCATCTTGTTTACTTGGTTATCATTCTTGCCCAGAAATGTAGCCTGTTACTGTTCTAAGATTTGTACTCCAAAATACAAGACTAGTTACTTTGCAAAAGCCTCATGAGGACTGCATAAAAACATTTAATCTTTAATGTCTTGCTAAAGAGTATAAAATGTTGGGCTGCAGTGGTATTTTCTGCTCATTGTTATTCAACCCATGAGGGTTGCTGCTGCAGTCATGTGTCCACACCTACAGGCATAATCAACTCATTACGGTTTTATAGCCTAACATTATGGTGGAAAGATTCATCATGATTTCCTTTGTATGTATTTCAAGTACATCTCCAGTACTTACTGTTTTCTTTCATATCACAGTTACAAAGGTTGTGAACTCTGATATTCCTTGAGATTTAACAATACGAACTCATTTTCTTAAAACTATCCAACTGTCCTACTGTAATATTCTTGACTGCATCCATTTATCACTTAAAGATAAGCACAAGTTCAAAGATATTCAATGACAGTCATGGATCTTGGCAATCCTAATGGTAGGTACAGGGTGCTTTATAAGACAAAAACAAACTAATAGAGAAAATCAGTTCCAGTACATTGGCACTACAAATCTGTGGCCATTTCAAACAATTATGAAATAAAAGGGGGCAGCAGTAAGACTAGTCATTGATAAGGCAAATGTGTCTTATGATTTTTTTTACACATTCGGCACCACATGAAATACCACTAGTAGATTTACACAATCCATTTAATGTGACCTCTCATCTTAAGAAAGCCCTAGTTACTCATTTGTGAAGGGTGATGAACTAAACATTCACCAAAGATTAAACAAATATTATAGTAAATACATCCAAATCTATGACAGCAGCTGAGCAGCAGCATCACAGAGGGGAAAAGCATTAAGAACCATGCAAGTATAGTAATATATGAAAAGAAAGGGTACAAAAGGCTACAGGCCTAAGAACATATGCATAAATGTACATGGGAAAAGCCACCATTTAACAGCATGCAGGTAATAAGAACACTTGTGTGTACAACTAATGCTCCTTTCTCAACCACTATAAAGCATCTTCAAATAACTGCACTAGACAGAGAAGGCTTCCAGCAGTGACTCTGGATTTATGGTGTCCAAACTAATGCTGTGGATAATAATGCACTATGTAAGACAAATTATGCAGTGCAGATAACAAATATCAGGTCAGTGCTACAGTGGACAACATCGCTACATGATATACTTGTATACAATAATCTGTTGTAGTCAAAATGTAGGCCTGCTACTTATTTCTATAGCAGTCTTCCAAGTATTCTGTTGTGGGTTCCTGTGTTCAGTTGTCAAATTACTCATGTTCAATAAGCTTAAGCATATGCTTATATGTGTGTGCGTGTGTGTGTGTGTATGTATATACACATATATCATATTTATACATATCTGTATAAATATACACACACACACACACATATATATATATATATATATATATATATATATATATATATATATTTGGGTCTACTTTACATGGCTGACTGTTCAGAAAGTCGACTTTCATATGGCTGAGACCATATGATCAACTTTTAAAAAGCTAACCATGTAAAATAAACAAAAAACACACAACAAACACTTACTTTCAACTGTTTGCAGGTGGGCAAGCCCCCCTGCACCCCCCAAACCCCCAGTAATTTAAATATACCAATTCCGAGATCGCACTACAGTGCGGAAGAAGGAAATTTTCCCATTCCGCACTGTACACAGATAGCGGTTCCCCATGGTCGCCTTTTCGAAAGTCGATCATATGGTCTCGGCCATATGAAAGTCGACTTTCTGAAAACTCGACCATGTGAAGGGGACCCATATATATATATATATATATATATATATATATATATATATATATATATATATATATATATATATAGATAGATACACATGCAGATATGCATACATAGACACTCACAAATGTGTGTGTGTAAATGGGTTTATTGTGACTGACAACTCCTGACAGCAAAGCGAAGCTTATTCCATAATCTCAAAAGGTACTGTGGCAACATATCAGTCACTTCTTTTGCATTAGTGATATTAATTTCATGTATTAGGTTTCCTGATCTGGTGTAACTCCATAAGCAATGCATTTTGGGCATAAAATTTAAAGAAGAATTGAATCAGACATATCTCGACTCTATTTAACCTTTAAGATAAACAACATATTGAGGGGTCTATATCATATAATCGAAGGTTCAACACAGTGAACCTCTGTTTGTTGAACCAAAAACAGTGAACATTCACATCAGTGAATATTTTACACAGGGAATGGAATTAGTTGGCCAACAACAGGAAATTAACCCTTTTCCCCACTGTAGTACAATTTCATAGTTGGTATATATGGGGGGGGGGGGTATGAGGGGTGCAGCCCCTCACCTGGGTGGGTTTCACATAATGCTGTGTGTGTGATAGTCACAATGTTGGTCAACTAATTCTATTCCCTGTGTAAAACATTTGCTAATGTGAACATTCGCTGTTTCTGGTCCAACAAATTTGTCTCCCCTTAGCAGACCATCAACTGCCATAAGCTCCTCTCCTTGTCCACTGGGTCTACTGGACCTGCCTTAGTCTCCTCTGTGCTCATCCCATCTCATGTCGAGAGTCAGAGAGGAGATCAAGGACACTGGTATAGTCTCATACTGCTTCTGGGGAGTGTGCCTTCATTTTTACAATGGCTGCCTTTGGGCAGGGTATGAATGCTTCCATTCAAGCACAACATTCTGACCAAGAGGTATACCTCTCGCAGCCTGGAGTTCACTAGGCTCTTAAATGCAGTAAGCCTAGATGGTTTCTCTTCGCCAGGAAACTCCCATCTTCCACACCCAGTCATTCCACTGCCCATGCTACTCCTAATAGAACAATGTGCTGGGACCCTGTAGCATACATGAATATAGCCTATGTCAGTGACCCAGATAACAGGAGTTTGATTAACAGGTCTGGTTATTGGAAGGAGTGTGGTGGAAGTCATAGGATTAAATGGCTACTGTCAGTTCACCCACTGTGGAGTGGGGGCAGTGTTATTTTTTTTTCCTGACTTTTACAAGAGGAAAAGAGGTACTACAGGTAGCAGCTATAGTCCAGGGACACAATGCTGCAGAGAAACTGGGAGACTAGACTCCTGTATGGGGACATGCAAGTCACCTCCCAAGCAGCAGCATATAGTGCTGTTTTGGCCACCCCTGGGGGTAGGGACATTAGGATTTTCCCAGCCTGGTCAGTACACTGGCCCATTCTCTATCATCTACCTTTCACCCCTGAAGGGATGAAACAATTAGGTTGACACTGTCATCCTTTTCATAGAAAAAAAATGGTCATGGGGCTTTCTGTTGTCCTGTCCAAGGAAAGAATAGGATTGACTCTCAACCCAAGAGGACAACGAATAGGCCAACTGTGTGCAGGTATGGTAACCAGGGAAATGATCACGATGAGGGGAGAGAAATATTTCAAAGTTGGCTGCATGCTGAGCAACAGCTTAAGTTTAGCTCTCCCATTGCGAAAATAGAAACGGAAAAAAATGAGTGCCACTGCAACTGTTAGTTAGGTAAAATTCAGTGGCTAATAAATACATTGCCTGGATGCCAACAAAGAAAAAGATGATGAAATGAGGAGAACCAGAAAAGGTGATGAGAAAACACTGTCTGTGAATGATCCTGCTGCTGTTTAGCACAAAGCAGTTCAAGCCATACCTCTCAAGTGTACCTCATTATGAGGAACATACCTCATTTAGGGTCTGAAAAAATTAATGTTCCTCAAAGTTCCACATTGAAAGGGTATGTCACACATTTAGTGTTAGAATTTCTTTAACTGATATTCATGGTAAATAGAAATTAATCATATTAATTCATTAAAAGATCTTTTTTTATAAGTAAAAGCAGCATATTTTAACCATCCTATGACCTTCCTGGTTGAAGTTGTTAGTAAGCCATGAGTATGTGTTCCACATTTGGCTCATTTGTTCCACATTATGAAGGCTAGTGTTCCCATTTTGGAGACGGAAGGTTGACAGCTATGGTTCAAGTTTCAGCTTTGGTTCAAGAGATGGCTTCCAGTAATTCAGATGAAAAAAAATTAATGAAATGAACAGAGCGGTGATTAAAATAAATGAAACATTGAAGGAATATATCAATTCAAATAACAAAAGGATATAAAATATATAATAATCTTTGGCTATTCTGAGAAACTGATAAAACTGCAAAAAAATCAAACATTACAATAAAGAAAAGGCTTGCTGAGGACAAGGCTTCACAAGAAGGGCTGTTTCAAAAAACAGTAGAGTTAGAAGACAGTGCACACAGAAAAAAAGACATTTTCTGCCTAACATTAGTGTACTAATCCCCACTGGGCCCTTACCTGCACGCTCCTCATCCAGAAACTGGAAGGAAATTTATATAAATTTTGTGAAAGCATAAACAATTAACTGGACTGGTATTCCACAGCAGGATTTGTTAATTGATAGGGCACATTGAGTGTTTGCTCACAACTGAAAGAGCATATTGAGTGTTTGCTCAAGACCTGGCCATAAGAAAACTGCCAAGACATATATTAGTAAAGATGGACTCATACTAGAAGAATGGATTGATCCTGACAAAACTTTACCAGAAGGCAAAAGTGTTTAGAATTGAAGACAGCAAAGTTTTTGCGGAAAATGTTTATTCACTTTATACCATGCAGAAAAGAATCAAATGTAACCTGTCAATCAGGTTTATTAAGAGTCAGGTGCGAGATTCAAGCTGCTGTATCAGTCTTTAGAGTATTTTTCCTGGAAGAGAAAATACATTTTTGATGCAGACCAGCTTAAGTATGGAAAAAAATATATCCAACAAAAAGTGAGCCAGCAAGCTGAAGGGAACTCTGGTTTTCATTATTATGACAATAAAGTTTATACTGAGACTTTGCCAGTTAAACTTTTTTTTCAATGTTTCAAAGGAAAATGCTTGAGTGAATAAAGTTCAGGACTTGAAACAGAGGCTACTGCTGGGAAATGGACATGATCAGGAAGAAGACCAGCAACACAGAAATTAATGAATAAATCTGAGATTATAAGACATCAGTGTCATTTGTAAAATACTGCTTTGCAAATAAAAATAGCTGAGAAAAGACTTAACTTTTGCAGACTTTGTTAAACATGTGGATGGGCTGTAAAATATATACCCCACATTATGTCTTGAATTTTGAAGGACACTAAAGGGAAAAAGTAACTTTAACTAAAAACAATTTCTGTTCTTACTGGTATTTGTAAAAAAATGCATGATATAAAGTGCATGTTATATTGTAAAATAGTTTTGTATGATGCTAAGTCAGGGGTATTTCAAATGTGGGGGTGTCAGTTAATGTTGCATGTGCTAAAGATACTACAGTACACAATTACCTTTTTCAGTTGTAAGAAATATACCTTAAATAGTATAACAAGAGAAGAAAGGCTGACCATTATCAAGTTTAAGTTAATATAATGCTGTGATCATAGACTGCTGGGATAGAGGTAGGATGCAACACTGTATAAATAACATTATATGTAAAACTATGATGATAACTTTCCTTGTATTTTTTAGAAGGATAGCTGTCTAGAGCAATGCCCCTGGCTGAAGTTATGTATTATATAATCATTATTTAATAATATGTTTGTACAACTATACTGTAATTTTTTTTCCCATTAACAAATGTTCTCAGTGTGAGACAAGTCTGTAGATGAAGGCAGTTAACTAGGATAATTCTGTACATTGTGTTCTGAGTGAAATATGCAAAGATTACTCCATGCATCTGCAAGTTGTTAGACTTTTTTTTAAGATAAGGACAGGTTGCCTGCAGGAAGGATCCTATGACAAGAAAATTAACCACAGGTCTTATAGAAGTATTAGAGATAACTCAGAGATGTTATGGACATTTGCAGATGGCAGAATAATATAGAAACAGAGACAAAAACTGTGATGTATAATTAATCTAAAGGATAAGATGGTATATTCATGTAGAAGTCTGGAATTTAGGAGGGAAGATCTAGAAGATTTTGATTAGTATTATTTTAAAAGCAGTAAAAAATAGTACTTTCTGCACACACATATTTCATGTTTTTGGTAGGAAAAAAGAGGGTCTAGCTCCAACCAGCTTAGCTTACTCAGTATTACTCCTTAACAATAAGCTAATTAAAGGTAATTATGTTCTTTATGCTGCACATACGTTGGGAAAAATTTAGCTTAAAAGAAACTGCAACACTTGTTTTTAGCTTTTAGAGTGTTTCAAATGCTACTATCCACTCTCTCACAAAGAAGTGGGTACGGTTTTCTTTATTTTACTATTTATTTGACATTTGTTGACCAGGTTAGTCCAACTGGGCAGAAGCCCCTTTTCAGTGCAGGTCTGGGGAAAAAAGCTCCACACATTTACAAACATATAATATAAAAAGTAAAGTGATACAGAAGATAAAAAGAATTATCTAAAGAAAGTATATTCGAAATTATGTAGTAAATTACATGGATACACTAAGTAATCTAAAGGAGGAATACAAAATATTTACATTAGAAATTATAAGCAATGATATATAACTGAAGTTGAGCAGTACAATATTCCCCTTTCTTTTACTATTAACCTCCTGGGCAATATTACTTTTATTTTACTAGAAAAGATCTGAAGTGAGAAATATTCTTTGCATTATTCGCAATTTAATTTTCATAAACATTAACATTAATTGGTAATTGAACTGTGCAAACTTATTACAATTAACACCCTTATTAAACATTTTCTGCATTATATTGTCATTATTTTCTTCTTTATAAACAGCACTATTTTAATAATTTATTTCTGGAAAATTCAATCAATGTACAGTCAGAGAAAATGACTGGCTAAAGCAAAGGCTTTTGTGAAGTCAATGAAAAGAGATCCTGTAGCTAAGCTCTTATTCACATTTTGCAGAATACCATTGGTATCTGAATAAAGCGCAGCCAGAGAGCATCTGCCTGGTCAAAAGCCGTGTTGGTGATGCAATAATAAGGTACATTTCTGAATATATTCAGAGATTTGTTTGCATATTATTTTTTCTATTATTTTGCCATTGGTAAGGAGTTTTCAAAGTGGACAGAAGTCTTTAGATAAAGAGTTGGTTTTTTTTGGAGGGGCGGGTTGGTCAAAGGCTTATTTATGACTAATTCCCCTTGCACTGTCATGATTCCTTTTGTAAGGTAAAGACTGTAGATGTGAAATAATTATTTCAGTGTAAATATAACAGGAAAGAAACATTCCTTCTATAAAGACCAAATTGTATTCAGTAAAAAACTGAGTAACAATGCAAGCATAACACTATGTACAGTCCACCGTCCTATCAATAAATGGCCAATGGCCAGAGTGACTAATGAAGATAATCTTTCCAGAAGGAATTAATTTCTAAACCAGTAGTCACAGATTGGTGGTAATAAGGATAATAACTACAGCTCAGAATATGACACACTGTAAATAATAACTCTACTGAGGCCAAACCTTAATGACACAATGCCAGAAGACACCACAAGTGATTAAATAAAACCTACTATATGAATAACTATGTTTACTCATCTATCGCGAGATAATGATGAAAGTATTTAATGCCTTTTACAAGACATTTAAAAAGTAACATGCAAGTGTAAAAAATGTTTCCATCTAGCTAAACTGTTTTTTTCACAGGTGTGATAGAAAAAAATAAATACATATATATATATATATATGTATATATATATATATATATATATATATATATATATATATATATATATATATGGGTCCCCTTCACATGGTCGACAGTTCATATAATCGACACTCATTTGTTCGACAGTTCATTTGGTCGACAAGCAGATTTGTTCCCTTCCCCAATGTTGTGCAACCCTGGAGTTGATAAATATAGTTAGGGGGGATGTGGGGGGCACAGCCCCCCACATTGGGGGGTGTTGGGGGCGAAGCCCCCCACCTAAAATGCTTGTCGATCAAATGAACTGTCGACCATATGAACTGTCGACCATGTCAGGTAGACCCATATATATATATATATATATATATATATATATATATATATGGGTCTACTGTTTTTGGTCGAACTTCACTTGTACGAACCCACTTGTTCGAGGTACTGAAACTTCGAAAACTGACTATGGAGATCACAATACAGCGCGGAATGGGAATATTCCCTTTTCCTCACTGTAGTGCGATCTTGGAGTTGGTATATTTAAGTAGGGGGGTGTAGGGGCACAGACCTCCACATGGGGGTGCAGGGAAGGGGCTTGCCCTCCTGCAAAAGGATGTTTTTGCTACTTTTTTTTTATTTGTGAGGCAATCGGGCATCTAGACTTCAGAGAGAGTGCACTTTCATTGAAGTGCACTTTCACTGAAGTGGGGTTCTACTTTTCGTTTTTGGTTAAGTGACAAAGTGTTGTAAAGTAGTAGATCCATATATATATATATATATATATATATATATATATAGAGAGAGAGAGGTGTGTGTAAATACAGACAGGTATGTGCACGGGTGTGTGTATAAATGGTTATACTATAGGTCAAAACTGCAAACACTTTTCAAGCTTGTAAAGAAGAGGGAACACATTGGGGTGGTGGGGACAAAACATAGTTTTCATTTTTTTTTTTATCATTTTTCTGGATTCTCTCTAATGATTGCTGAAGGTTTGATGAGACACACTCCTTTGAAACCAAAGGATCTCAGTGTATATTAACAGAGAGAGGAAGGAGTGCTCTGTATCAGCATCAACTAAATCACCCCACTGTTCATTTTACATTTACTAGAGCTGATACATTTCATGGTACCTGTCTCAAAAAGACACAAAAGCACTACCTATTAGATAAGAAAAAGAAACAATGGATTGTATCTTTGAGTGCTGCGAATCCCCCTGGTCTCAATGAACACATTTAAAGTACAAACCTTTAGATATTATTTAAAGATTAATAGGTAATAACAGAGAATACTGTATGCTTTATTAAGTGGCTTTAAATGAGGCTTTTGTCTATGAAAGGAATTTACTACAGATGTGTTACTTATTGAACTAGTATTATTTTGTATATTTTTTCATTATTCTGACATGAATAAGAATAGGCAGGTAGTTTGTGTGTGTGTGTGTGTGTGTGTGTGTGTGTGTATATATATATATATATATATATATATATATATATATATATAGAGAGAGAGAGAGAGAGAGAGAGGGAATCCTTTAGCCCTTCTCATAATTTGTGATATATTTGATAATATAATATAAATATTTATATTTCAGCTAAATTGGAAAAACATCTACCACAATGGACCCATTGTTATTCAGAATCTTTTAATGCCAAATTTTATGCACATGTAAATAGCTGTAGAGACGCATCTGTCCCAAATTCAATAACAACCCCCTATGGTAGAACCCTAATATAAATAGGCTTTATAGTAAAAGAAAAAAAAAACCCTCATTGCATTAAAAACAAATGTATCTATCATGAAGCTAAAATGCTTATTGATAAAAAAAAAAAACAAAGTCAGATATGAGGGAAGAATAGCCACCCAGGCAAAAGAACCACACAGCCTTCTATAACTCTTTTAGAACCCTTAAAAACAATGACTAACACTGTCCAGAGATAGTAATAAATTATGCCACCTAGTCAGACTGAGAAGACTTAGCCAATCTACTAGGAGATAAATCTAGCTCAAACTTTACCTCTATCTCCCACTAAATTCCCAGATCACAATATCTTAATCTATGCTCTCCCCCAAATCTCACAAGAACAAGTCCTCAAGGCACTATGCAAGGTTAAGAACACTGTTTCTACATGGACAGATACTACACCGGGTTATCTGCTGGTTAGCCTGAAACAGGACCTGCCAACTCCCCTACAAAGATTATTCAATATCAGCCTCCAAAAAGATCAACTGACCCAGGAAATTATAGACCCATGCGTCTGATGAGCCTCATGTATAAGGTTATGGGAAAGCTCATTAAAGAATTAATAAACAAGCACATAGGTAACCTACAAACTCTTGACCCAAGCCAGTTCTGTTTTAACAAGGGCAGATCCTACCTACTCATCCTGGTCGACTTCCTCAATAAAGTTGCTAAAGCAAAGGATGAGGAAACATACACACCACATCTCTAGATGTTACTAAGGCATTTGATGCAATTCCTCACTCTGGTATTGTTTATAACCTCTCCCAGCTAAATGCCAATCCCTATGTAACTCAGTGGATAGCAAAATGATTTACAAATAGAACTAGGAAATTAGGGAGGGTGGCTCCATCTTCAATAAAAGACCTGCTACCAGCAGTGAACCTCTGGATTATGTCATTGGATAACTCCTCTTTGACATTTGCTTCTCCAAGGTCAAAGTCAATGTTAAGGGCTAAGTTTGATGATGGCTGTAAACTAGGTGACATTATTAACTCACCAGGGGACACCAAAATCCTCCAACAGCTCGTTTCCCAAACAAATAACTGGTGTCGAAACCATGGACTAAAACTAAATGCCAAAAAATACATAACAGCATTTTTGGCAAGCCTGACATCCCCTGCAATTATTACATTGATAACATACCCCTAAAAGTTGATCCATTAGTTAGTGACCTGGGAACCTATGCAGACAGTAAACTGTCCTTCGATCACCACATATCCACTACTGTAAGAAAGATCTTTATCTTTCATTGTACAGCTTATTAGCAAGGGTAATGTGTCCAGGTTCAGGGATGTGATTATCCCACTGCATACTACACTTATTAGGCCACTCACTGACTATAATGCCCCCACTGGCATGTACCTATCCAAATATTTGATCCAACTTGAACACGCTAAGTTTTTTCTCACAATGAAAATCAAGGACCTAAACCATAAAAAACTGCAATAATTGTCTCAGAGCTTCATCCCTATTCCTGGTATCAATCAGGTTGCTGAGGGTAACCTCTGTCTCGCATACAGAGCCTTAACAGATCCCATCGTCCAAGACCTTCTGCGCATCCGCAACGCCAATGGTGGAATAACACCTGCTCAAGAGATCGTAATCTCTTCTGCAACATAAATAGAACATGTCGGAGGGATAGCTATGCATCAGAGAGAATTCAGCTTCATTGGAATCATCTTGCTCTGTACATAAAACAAAGTATTACTCTTACTCTATTCAAATATAATCTGGACGAATGGATGAGAAACCATAAATTCATCCCTGGAGTAGCATACTTGTCCCTTATTGAAGGGAATAATATGTAAATGTTCCACTGCTCTAGGTTATTTCATATTTAAATTACAGGGGCAAAAAAAAATCATGGGAATGCACTGCTAGATTTCTAAAGATTCTTTAAGGTCAACAGTCTAGTATGAACCTATGTGTAAATCTTTTATTTATGTTTTATCTGGAACCTGCCTTGACCATCTAGCTACAATAGACACCCAGATGATCCATTTGTCCCCAATCAGAAGCAAGATGCAGTACCCCACTTCACCCTATTGGATGGTGTTCTCCATCTAGTGGGAAATATCTTATTGGCAATCTTTATATTTCAGTCAGGCTTGGAGAGATGAGAGATGAGTGCCTGCAGGCCATCATCCAAGGTAGTCATGACTTTGTCTGCTTTTTCCTTCTTATAGTCTGTCTCTTCCTTGTTGCTAGACATGTGTGTTCATTTGAGTGGATGGCCTGCTTTGCCATTCCAGATGCATATGCTTGCTCATGCAAACATGTGATAACAGCTGATGACACAAATGCAGTTTGGCAAAGTCCAGTGCATGTTTCTAGTCCTTGCAGCTCATACAGTGCATGTTTCTAGTCCTTGCAGCTCATACAGTGCATGTTTCTCGTCCTTGCAGCTCATACTTCACATCTTTTCCTGGAACAAAAGTGCCTGCGCTGTAGAGGACTGGACCCACTCTCTCCCACCAGCGGTAACTGAGCTGAAGTCAGCTGCTGTTCACACCTACCCTCTTTCACTAGCTCTAGCACCTTGGTTTGTCGACTGTGTCACAGTCAGGGATTCATCTGGCTGTACTGCTACGCTAGCCAAGCTGGACATCTCAAAAGAGCTGGAAAACACTCAAATGTCCAGGCAGGTCTTTCTGTCATTACTGATAAACCAAAAAAAGAAAAAAATGACCAAGGCCTTCCTTCTATGGCATTCTCATACCAGGCCCTTTTCATCTTGGATTGAAGAAAGAGGGACTTGAATTTTAAACATAACCATTAGGTTAAATAAATTAGATTGAACAAAACTTGTCAGCACTCATCAAAGTAAAAGCAACTTAAATGGATTCATAAAACTTAAAGGCTGAAATTAATACAGATCTTGGAAAATACTGTTTCACAGAGAGGCTGCAAAACAGAACACATGACTTAGAGAAGCTTATGCCCATTCTGAGCTACAAGAATCCAGCTGTGACTCTGCACAGCATAAAGTGTTTGGCAGGAATAACAGCAGAATGAAGAATAAGTGTAAAAGGGTGTGGACAGCTTCTGTAATGCTTTTAAATATCACGTATGAAGATGAAAACATTGTAAAACAGGAAAATGATGCTCAAGGCTTCATTAAAGCAAATGTACCCTAAAGAGGCACAACTGAAGATATTTTATTTTTTTAAGGTGAATATTATGCTGAGTTTGACCTTCCACAGCACCAGCTCTGCTCCCTCTCTTGGCCACCCTAATGATATATTATTTCAGTGGAAGTGAGAACTCATATGTCCCATTCATTCCTCCAGGGTAAGGGTCAAGTGGTTCAGGAGTGGTGGCTGTTATCTGCTCACTGGAGAATTGGGCGCTCCCCCCCCAACCTAACCCCTCCTCTGCTGGCAGCTGTGATGATATGCAATTGCTACTCATAAAAAGGGTATACACTGCACTGCACATGCCACCACCTCCACCTCCACCCCAAATCAAGGAGGTACCAAGCAGCGCAGACATTGATGGGTTCACTGCTGTGTTCGACAGACAGTCACTTCAGCAGATGTCACAAATGCAGTGAGCCAAAATGCACACTCTCCCAGGACGGGCAAATCAACATCAGCCACTCACTTCCATCATCCTCAAGCAGTACACAAAGAATAGGTCATCTGGAGGATAGTCAAGGCGATGGGGTCAGGACAAAAAAGTAATCTTCATTGGGCATCCAATTCATGACAAAATAAACGCACTGTGCTAAAATTCAAAAGCTGGTTAATCTAAGCTGGACACTTCCATTTCTTTTAATTATATAATAACACAGGGAAAAGATATCTACAAAAGTGATTTTAAATTTTAGCCAAATCTAAGACAGTTCATGCCATCCTATATATCTTTCTCAGGAATGGTTTGTATTGATCTTGCTTTCTGCTGAACGAAGTTCCATTTTACAGTGCCCTTCCCTGCAGTGCAGGATGAACAAAGGCATCCGTATATCAAGCATGACATTGCGACTGTCAACTGCAATGCAGAGGTCACCATGTTTTATTTCCCTGCCAAAGCATTCATATATCCTACTGACCTTATTTAACTGCTGCATATCCTAGTTTTAACAGAGAATGTCTTGTTCCAATACACTACCATTTCATCTTTACATTAAGTGGTTCCGGTACACTTCCCTTTCTTCTATACATTATTTCATGTATAACCTGTGTATAGTATCTTATCACAGAATGCAAATGTTATTACAGAGGGTTACAAATGCACACTGCAAAGTTTATAAAAAAAAGTATTCTGACTGGGTTTCTCAAAGTAAATAAGGGTTAATGAACACTCCCATTAACGAAGATTGGTTATAACTGACAAAAACACACAGGCTGTGCCTAGGCATACAAGTGCACAGTTAGCACAACTTAAATCACTTACAACTGCCCATCAATGCATTTTACAGCTGTCCTTTACACTGTAAAGCAGCATTATCTGATTTACAGGGAACAGAAAATCATCTGCAATGATCTGTCAACCAACACAGTTAACAAGATTCATGCTGAACAGAAAACCGCTGCCCCTCCTAGATTCATGTCTACAAATACAAGGATATAAACAGCATATAACAAAACTTAAACTTTGAATATTCACAGTAAGCAGAGAAAGACCAAGAGGAACTGTCAGAACCTTGCCTAACTGCCTCAGATAGAAATATTACAATTTTCAAATTTTTTCTTTCTGTATATTGTACCGTTCACATGTCAGAGACACTGTGCCATATTATTATATGAATAAGGTATGGTGGGAATCTGTTACAGGGGATTAAGTCATGCCTGTTCAGGGTGGGGTTTGAAGGACACTCTTAAGGAACGAAATGCTCATGACAAGCATGACTAAAGGCCACATTCTAAATGATTTGCTCCTGGTGTGAGTGACTTGCTCTGGAGTAACTGTTTTTTTTTTATAAAGTAGGCTTACATTTAGAACTGGGCCCCTAAATAAACCTCACTATAACAGACTCTCCTACCATACATTACTACTAATGTACACAATTTGTTATTATTTTAAATAAGAAGTTGTACTCAGTTTTTTTTTTTTTTTTTTTTTTTTTTTTTAGTTTTCATTACTTAAATCACCTTTTGTTTTTAGCCATTTTTGAGCAGTGGTTGATCTGTGGTTTGCAAAATGACGAATGGAACATTTTTCCTGACAAGATATATGTTCTCATACAGTATACTTAGATCTGCTTTCCTAGCATACTGTATGTAGAATTAAAATACATATTTTGGAAGGGTAGCTATTTAAAATTTCCTGACTTGCAATCCCAAAATCCAAAAGGCGCAGACTAAATGACTGAAAAACAAGCTTCTCCTATACAAAGTCCGAGAATGCCGTTTCTCAGAATATTCCACTTTCTCCAAAGTAGGGTGATCTCAGAGTTGGTATATATATATATAATTTTCGGGGTGTGGTGGAAGTCTGAAAAGGTTTAAATACGATTTTTGATATTTGCCTCTTCTCCTGTAGTCTTTGTCTTTCTTTTTCTGTGTATCATGACTTGGCAATGCGAGTCCAGTGGTTTCAATAGGGAACAACTTTTGGCAGTCTACGTAGTAGGGAAAAATATTTAAAGGAATGTCAGCTAGTTTTTGGCAAATAATGAGACTAAAATTATGTAGCTGTGTACAGAGTATATCTTTTTTTTTTTGCATTTATTATTGGTTTCAGATTACCTTAATGAAGATACGTTTTTTTTTTTGCAAATTTTCTGGAGGTCTTTCCAGTGCCTGCTTTGTAGCTCCATTTGACAGTTTTTCAGCACAGATGTTATAGGGAAATAATATCCCAGATGAAAGCTGTAATCTATGATTTTTTTTTAATTTTCTTTCTTTTGGTCTGTATACCTATTGACCACCATCCCACCTAAATTAGATACTGAGGCTGTTCATGCTGTCGAATCTCCCTGGGGTGAGAACTGGTCATTGTGATTCATTATCCAGGCTGGAATGAAGGCTGCTTGCACCTCCTCTCCACCTCACTGCATCATTAGGAGTATAGGGAATATACCTGCCACAGTGGCCTGATTGTAGCGTTTTACCCTCTCAGATAAGGACTTCCTGCATTTAGAGGTGGTCACCAATTGTCCCCAGTGTAGAGAACAGCAGGATGATCGAACAAGACAGTTTCATCATTCATTGAGGTGAGGCTAAAGGGTATTTATAATTAATGCAATTCTACCCCTGGTGGTGTGACATACATACAGATGTCACTGCAGAGACTATAACTGTCTCCTATCTGTGCATGTGCACTTCCTCATGTATGCAATAGCGGCCATCAACGGTGGCTTGCAGAAGCTAAGCAGACATCTCTGATCTTGTGCTGTGTATCCTGTGCCTGTATATGCCATGTGTCCATACTGTAGTGACCACATCCCACATGAAATGGGCATACAGGTACATGTCACTCACTCCTCCTCCTAACACTAACTGCTCCTCCAGATTAAAGTCACTACTTGAACTTGGGCTGTCTTGGCCAAAGTCCTAGCTCTATTCCTCTTTGCCACATAATCCAAGATTCCTACTGGCTGGGGGGATCATTCTACATCCACACACTGTATAGATACATGTTGACTTTTTTCTGTATCCTCAGCCTTAAGGTCTAAAAAACTTTTGATCAGCTATACTCCTGTTGCATTATTAGCTTTCACACGGCTGTGTATTTCTTGCAAAAGGGATACCTTTCTTTAAATGTATGTAGGTGGACTACAGGCAGTCACCTCACAGTACACAGTGTGTGTGTGTGTGTGTGTGTGTGTGTGTGTGTGTGTGTGCAGAATCACCCCTCTGAACACATGAAAACTGTAAGGATTACCTTTTTCTAAGACATCTGTCTTATGTGTGAAGAGAAACATACTTCACCTTTAGAAGTGGAAGAATACCTGTACGTTACTGATTCTAAAGAAATACTGCAATCATGCATTCTGGCTTGTTTTAACTTAATTCTCTTCTTATTCTCTGACTTGATTCTACTTTACTTTGCAAAAGGAATATCTTTCATGTGGTTACAAAATGGGGAATGTTACTTTTATTATGAGGCATGCAACGTAAAGAGGAAGTATTGCTTATTTTCATAAATGTGAGATTAGCATGGTCAAGTGGGTAGCACTGCTGTCTCTCAGCTCTTTCTTCCAGTTCAGTAACTGTCTTGGTGCCTTCTGTGGAAAGACTGCATGTCCTTCTTGTGCCAGTGCGGCTACTCACCAGGGGCTCCTGTTTCTTCCCACACCCCAGAGGTATGCCACTAAGATGAACTGGCAATCCATGAAATTGCTCAAAGCTGTGGTTAAGTATGTATATATCATGTCTTGTCATCCTACTTCCAAAAAAAGATAAAGCAAGCTAGAATCTTCACTATGTAATAACTTAAGCCTGCTGTAGTGAAGGCCCATGGGACATATGACCCTTAAGGACATACCAGTATTTCAGCTACATGGCTTATGAATGCCCGTGACTTTTTACTTTTTAAGTCTTTAAAGGTACATCCAGATCAATGGAGCCAAACAATGCTAGCTGTAGACATACATGCTTTGGCTTTTCCTTTTTTCTTTTTGACCTCATCAGTACAGCACAAGTGGATTGTTTGGAAATACATTAGAAACACAGAGACTGAAACAAAGCCTGATGCCCATAAACATAAGGGTGCCTGCAAAATATCCCAAACAAAAGGGTAAGAAGGCCACATAAATCTTTCAGTAAAAATCTATAAGAAAGACCTAGCCAAGCTAGAGTCTTCACTGTGTAAAACCTTAAACCTGCAAACCTTAAAACTGCAGTAAGAAACCAGTCACTCCATTCTGGATTATATTGCAGTGTTAAGTGCTGTGCTATGATTTTAACAGTATTTTCATAGCTGTGAAACCTTTTGAAAGTGTCATATTTGTTGAGGCTGGTGAGGATTTTGAATGTGGAAGCCACTGGATTACACAGTACAATTCCTTTACAGCAGATCGAAGTTCCACACATCATAGCTACACTTCATGTTAGACAATAACAGTGTATAACAACATTTCTTGTTTGAAATCCAAAAAGACAGACCAAGAACGTAAAACATACAAGGGAAAGGTGAGGACTTCAGAGCAGAGTGCCGTTCAAAATTTACTTTATTAATGTTGAAAAGTTAAACGCTTTTGTCCTCGAATAACAGGACTTCATCAGAATAAACAATACACCAAAGGACAAAAACCTACCTAAACAAACTGGTACAATAACACATGACACAAGGATATAAAACTCAAAAAAGCTGTTCATATCTAAAATCTAAAATACTTGTACTCATAAACAGGTTCATTCTATTCTAACAATTGCATAAATAAATAAATAAAGTGAATGCCTAATAAGTCAAAACTTGCATTTCATGAAAAATTGATTATATAGGAGTGTGTAAAATATAATAAAATAAATAAATGGTTCCCCCATTCATCACGCTAGGAAACAACAAGCTTTTAACTTTAAAATACTGGAAATTAAACATTTTCATTCAAACCGAGGGGTTGGGTGGCGTTAGTTTTTAACTGCCATTTCAACTCAAGAAACTCGAGGTAATCCTCACTGGGACCCCCATGGTCGAGTCTGACCTGGTCAATCACACAAAATTTTAAACAATGTGTGGGATAAATTTAAAATGACTAAGCAAAGCATTGTTGTCGTCCCCTTTCTTTATGTCATAATAATGTTAATATACCCTCTGCTTAATAATTTGCTTAATTTTCCCAACATAGAATGCAGGACATAAGTTACATAATGGCAGGTAAACCACATCCTTAATGTTAGATGAAAATCTTCGGTACAGATGGATAATACCAAATCCAGTAACGGAAAATAAAGACCCTTCAAGCAAATATTTACATTGGTTACAGTTCCCACATTTGACCATCCTGCCTTCCTGTCTGATTACCCCCAGTCTTTCAAGAATAATTTTAAAGCTGGGAGCCTTTTTATACACCACAACCGGTTTAGGCCACACATCTTGAAAGTGTTCACCATTAATTTGGAAAATATTCAAGTTCTTTTCCAAAATCTCCTTCAAAATCTTAAACTGACCCATATAGGTCAATGTCATCCCATAATTAAAGCGTTCACCTCTTATCATTTGGGCCCTCCTGTATCCAAGTTAAATCCTTTAAGCTTGCCCAATAAATGGAAAAAATAACCCATCCTACTCTTTGCAAAAACTTCACTAAAAATGTTGCTCAAAAACCTGTTTGGGTAACCTCTCCTAGAGAGCATCTCCCTTAGTGTTACCATTTCAGCATGAAATTAATCGTCTACTGAAACCATCCGGGCTAGTCTAACACATTGTCCTTTGACTATAGATTTATTTTGATGCAATGGGTGCATGCTATCAAAGTGAAGTAGGTTTACGGTATATAATAGAATCAAACCCTTTCTTAACATAGTTCTTCCTAAGGGAGATATCTAAAAAGTGTACTGAGTCACCCTGGATGTCCATAGTAAAAAACAAAAAATTAGTAGTAGCAGGTATTCAAAAAATTGGTGTAATCTCGACTCAGTGTCATTCCAAAAGAATACCATGTCATCTAAGAATCATCCATAAAAAAGCCAAAAGTCCTTAAATTCAGAATTCAGGACATTATTAGTTTTCCAGTAAGACAAAACTGCATTAGCAAACATGGGGGATGCATGCTGCCCTCACAGCCACCCCAGTTTTTTGCCTACAAATGTTATGAAATTGTTCTGCAAAACAATTTCCATGAACTCTCTGAGAACTTTTAATTTCCTTGGACAAATGGTGGTCTTATGTCTCAAATATTCATAAAACTATTCAACACCTGTCTCATGTGGGATCACTAAAAATAAATCTTGTATGTCAATGGTGACAAAAAATATCCCTTCCCTAAAAAGATCATTAGTTACTCTACCTAAAAAGTCCCAGGAATCTCTAAGCAGGACAGGGCTAACATCTAAGACAGTCTGGGTGTAATTGGCAATACAAAAAGTTTTGGATGCTTTGGCATCCAGAATTGGCCAAAGAGGGGGGTCAGATACACACTTGTGTCCTTAAGTATCCTGATAATCGCAGGAATTTTCGGGTTCACTAAGTGCACAAAGTTGTGTTCTTCAACAGAAATCTGATCATTCAGTAACATTTCTTCCAAAATTAAATCACTTTTTCGATATGCAATATTTATTTTATTAATGGAGGCCTCTTCATAAGTATCTGAATATAGTAAGCCGAACATCTTGTTGATATAGTCATTCTTATCCATTACAACAAGACTTCCCCCCCTTATCATGTTTTATAACCCTCACCTGCTTATTACCCAATATTGCATTCAACAAGGCCATTTCATGTTCAGTAAGATTATGGTCTGTAGATGTTACATGAGATTGTTTAAGAAAGTCCCTAAAATTAAATTTGCATTACCTCTCAAACAGCGAAACAGTAGTGTGTAAGGGTGAGCTAAATATACCGGGTCTCTTTATGATGTTGTTGCTAATAGTATTCACCTCAGGCTGTTTATTTTCTTTGAAATAAAGTAAAAGATTAATTTTTCTGGTAAATAGTTTCAGTTGTACCAAAACATCTTCAATTCTGTTGTTGAAAGTGGGTACAAAAGTAAAACCCCTCTCGAAGAGGTTGGCCCAGGTGGAATCAACATTCAACCTGCTACAGCTGAAAGTCTTAAAGTCCCCATAATCACTATGCACAACTACACACCCATTCAATTTTGCCATCTGTTGGAACTCACCCTGCCTCTCACATTCGTTTGCATTCATCCTCTCTGTCTCCCCCTCCCCCTGGGATAATGGGCTGGGTGCTGCCCATAGTTCTCTGCTGGAGGCTGTATCGGGGCTCCCTGTCCCCTTTCCCTCAATCTCCAGGATGTTTTGTTCAATGGAGTTCCTTTATGCATTATTGGGCCTTTTCCTAGTCATATTATCACATTCCTGTGCCTCTCCAGTTCCATTCCCAGTATTCAGGGAGGAGGGATATGCAATACCTTGTTCATATTCCAGCATATCCCTCTGTAATTTTCTGGATTTTTTCTTTTTTAATTCATTAATGTCAATATCAGTACCCCTTAATATTGCATTGTATTCCCCAAGTCTAGATTTGAAAAGTACATCGTTATGAATGTTACCATTAATCAACTGGATTTTGTCAAACAATTAATTCGTCTATCATAATCTTTGATTAAAATTTTGAGCAACTCGCATCCATGTCTATTAAAAAGCAACAACAGTTCATGATGTAGAGTCTTTTACCAGTCCTGTGGGAAATTTCTACAAGGTAGTCCCTTAGGTATCCTTTCTACATGTAAGAATTCCCTCAGGTAGCTGGTTTCAAGCTGCAATTTCCTGTATTTATATACCAGGTCCCCGAAAGTTTTGAGTTGCTGTTCCAAGCTCCCATAGTCAACAGGCCGATAAACTCCCTTGCCCGACCATGAAAAATCCCTGTGCAGCCATTCTTTCAACTCCAAACAGTTTCTAAAGTCAAAATTCCTACTATTGACATTCATATTGCACTCAAGTTGAGGAGATCTGGTAAACAGGCCGTTTCCAATGTCATTACGCTCCTGGTGTGTTGTCTGGCCTAGTGAAATACCAGAAGCAATCAAACTAGCTGTAAACTGGCTAAAAGACTCTCCATTCTTGGAATTCTCCCTCAAACCAGCCCAAAGGGTTGAGAATCAGCCGAAAGTCTCTATGTAAGCTGGTTAATTAAACAAGTGAGATTACCCATGCTAGCTGCAAAAATGTACTGCAGCTCCTGTATTTTGGATAGAGCAGTTTCAAATCCAACTTCCCTTCCTAATGTTGCTAAATTTGCAGGCTACATGAAGTCTAATGACACTAAATTTGCATATCTGTCCCTTTGACAAAGAAAATTTGAAAAGGTGATGTGACAACCAATATATCCTACACCATGTAGAAACCCATAAGTATGTAAACAGACATGATACTGTGATTAAGTACACATACTGAGAAACTCTGCCTGCAGAACACCAGACTATCAGGTTCTATACTGTAGTCTACTTAGAAGGCATCTTATCCAGTGATGGTACCACTGTCCATTACAGCCTTTAGACAAATTCATACACACACACACACACACACACACACACACACACACACACACACACACACACACACACAGCAGATAGTGCTGTTACGTCACAGCAAGAGGTTCCCTGGTTTGATTCTCAGCTGGGATGTCTTCAGTGTGGAGTCAGCATGTCCTCCCTGTGTTCGCATGGGGATTACTCTGGGTGCTCCAGTTCCCTATCACATTCCAAAGATATGCCGAAGGTAGATTGGACACTATAAATTGGCCATAGCTGTGAGTGAGTATGCGTGTGACTGTGTGGTGTGGAAGAACTACTGTAGCTGGGCTAGCTACCTGACAGTGTAAACCTTGGCTCTAGATGATTGTCACTGTTGAAGTGACACCCCGATCACATGTGTAAAGATGGGAAAAAGGGTTGTGGATGGATGTATATGTATCCCAGGCTGTGTACTACATCAACTACAAAATGAAATGGCACTTCACCTAAGTGTCATGCTTAATCATAGCCTCACCTCAGGTTTCATGCCCAGTGAGTGGAGCACAGCTACAGTTATCCCACTCCACAAGGGGGGATCTACCATGGATCCCGGGAACTACTGCCCCATCAGTCTGACAAGCCTGATCTGCAAGGCCATGGAACATATTATCATGGAACTTATAAACAAAGACATTGGCAACCTTCAAACACTGGACCCCAGACAGTTTGTGTTCGTGAAAGGCCGATCTTGTCTCCTGAACCTGACTGACTTCTAATCAGTCTCCAGAGCTATGGACAAGGGTAAAGTGGTCCACACAGCCTATCTGGACCTCGCCAAGGCCTTTGATACCATCCCCCACTATGGAATCATAGATACATTTACTAAGCTGGGCATTAATCCCTACATCACTTGATGGGTTGCCAACTGGCTTACTGACAGAACCCACACTGTAAAAGTAGCTGACCCCAAATCCAGCTCCAGACAAGTGACAAGTGGAGTACCTCAGGAGCCAGTCCTGGGACCGCTCTTGTTTAGCATCTACTTCTCTGAAGTACAAGCCAACACTAAGGGGCTCTGGCTAACAAAGTTCGCAGATGACTGCATACTGGGAGCCATTACTGAATCCCCAAATGATGTGGATATTCTACAAAAGGGCCTTACAGAAACAGATGCTTGGTGCCAGAGCCATGGGCTCAAGCTCAGTGCCAAGAAATGTATAGTTATCCCCTTTGGGAAAAAGCATGTACCCGTGAATTACCACATAGGTGGCAGTACACTAAACACTGAAAGTGTGATAAGAGACTTAGGGACACAGGTGGACAGTGGTCTCATCTTTGACAACCACATCGCCACAACAGTCAGGAAATCCTTCTATGTGGCACACCTCATCACTAAGGGCTTTTCATCCAGAAAAAAGGAGGTCATTGTCTCACTGTACTCAACCCTCATTAGAACCATTATAGAATACAATGCCCCGTTTGGTATGTACATCTCAAGACATCTGCAACAACTGGAAAGGCCACAGAAATACCTCACTAAAAGAATCACAGGCCTAAAGCAGATGCCCTATGCTGACCATCTAAAAAAACTCCACCTATACTCTGTCACATATCGTTTACTCATAGACGATCTCTGCTTAGCATACAAGGCCATGTCAAACCCAGAGCTGTTGGACATGCTACACTTAAAGAAATCCCAATCCCTCAGAGACACATGCTCCAGGAATCTAAACCTTGTCATCACAATGAACAAAACATGCTAGAGGGATAGGTTCCTGACCCTGAGACTCCCCAGACTCTGCAATAGACTGCCCATACATGTCAAGCAGAGCGCCACTTTGGCCCTCTTCAAAAGGAACCTTGATGACTGGATGGGAGACAGGAAATTCACCCCGGGGATCACGTCAGTCGCCCTGCTAGACTGGGGTCCAGAGAAGTAAATACTGTGGGAAGAAATAGCCAGGGAATTGTTATGGCTAGGCTTGTATAGGCCCTAGGGCCTATAGCCTAGTACCAACCTATGAACATATATATATATATATATATATATATATATATATATAGTGGATAACAGGTTAACAAATAATGCTTATTATTAATCTGAAGGGATTCTGCAACAATGTTCAAAGAGGGTACTTGGTTTTCAAACATCAAACTATAACTCTGTTGTTAAATCCCAAAGAAATACAGTTGTTTACTGCACAGTCACCTGATAGCAGTTAAATGATGTAGCGCCACTTGAAGCAAACATTTTATGCTAAGAAGCTTATTGCAAGTGTTACAGTTATTGTGCTTCTTATTGTTACTGCATTGATAACAGCCTAGTCTATAGTAATTAAGATTCACACCCAGCACTTGAATGGATAACTGATTCCTTATACAGAGTCACTCGAAATGGATGAGAAATGAGGTATGAGAAAGAAAAAGGGAAAAATGAAGGAGCTGGCCAGGCTTATACACTGCATATTGTAGTGAGTCCGTGCTGTCCTCCTCCTCCCTCGGGTGGGAGATACAGCATCATCTGATCCCTACATTCTCCCCTTGCAGCCACTCTAGTGCCCATTCTGCTAATCATTTATGGGTTATCTGGGCTGCAGTAAGGTCTTTATCCCTCTGTGCAAACAGACGCTAACATCCCAGGTCTGAATCTTGACCAAAGGTATAACAACAACAACAGACTACAGTAAAGTGACTTTAAAATAAAATGGAAATTTTAAATGCAATATAAAGAGAAGAACACACAATCCCACATTTTAAATGAGCTTAAAGAGAGAATATCATCCATTAGCACCTTGAATTGTAAAGAAGCCACAACCAAATTCACCACTGATGAAAAATCTGTTCCCCTCACAGATAAAAAAAATAAGTAGAGCTAGGAAATGCGTAGTGCCACAAAGGTCATCAGTCTTTAGCCTAAAGTCTTTTCTTCTTTAAGTCCGTACAAGCATGGATCAGGGGTATGAGCAGGCAAAGACTACTTACAATTCTCAGGGACATCATACATGATGAAAAGAAGTCCACACTTTAAATTAAGAGCACAACTACATAAAACACGATGAACACACTCTATTCCAAGTGAAAAGATAAAGACCAGCAAAATACATAGCTGAAAATGCTTATGGTAGAAGTGCTTTGGTCAGAACAGTCAATAAATTCAAAGCAGAGACAGAGTATGAATAATTTGAGCTGAATACTCAGATTACATGACTTGACTTAAATTGGACTTGAATCCTGAGTCTTAACTTGAGACTTGCTTCATAAAATATAAAACAGTCTATCTGACTTTGACTTGATGATAAATGCCTTAGGACTTGACTTGAAGTGAATTGTCCTACTCAAGTCAACTCAAGTTCCAAGGCATGGATGAATTGTTAGAGAGACTACATTATTTATTTTATATACTTTTTATACTTTTGTTACAAGGTGGAAAAACAGTGGTAAGATCTTTCAAAATCAAACATTTATAATGTAATGCCCATGATAGATAGGGATACAACTGAGTTGGGTTGCACGGCTAGGATTATGAAGGCCCTGGTGGTCATTAACCTACTATATAACTATAAACCTTTGACTAGCTTATTTTTTCTGGATACACATTTGTGTATGCAGCTTGCTCTGTCAGCAGTCAGAATAAAGCCTTTGTAGATTTTGTGAGCAACTTTTACACACAAATAATAGGACCACCAACAATTATAGTATAACATTTTAGTAAAAGTTAGGAAAAGACAGAAATACATCATAAATACATTGAAATTATTCAACACTTAAAAATCACAGTATCAATCAGCATGGGAAATGAGGACACTAGTCTTAATGAAGTACTTAATGTATTTAAATACTTACTGCTATTTATTTAATTATTTCAAACACTAAGTGCATTTGCTGTACACTTACTGTATGCCATCACACTTAAAAATCTTGAAGTTTAACATGGATACATTTCATGTTTTTATTTGTACAGACAGGAGGAAAGAATCTAGACTGATACCACCATTGCCAGCGGCCCTCAGCAATCAATTTTTCAGTCATTTATCACAGAACTTTGCAGTCATACCCACTAAACAATTGTAAACAAAATGCAGTCACTGCTGACATTATGTTATCATATTTCACCTAGTACTATTTCCATCATTGAAAATAAACACTTTCACTGTTTCTGGTCAGTTTTGCTCAGCAGCACTCTCCTATCAGCCTGACAGCCATCACTCAGAAAACTGACAATCTGCTGATTGATAGGCAGGTAATATTAAATGTGATATTGACAGATGCAGAAGAAGCGTCAGTCACAATGGACATCGGGTTGAATAGGAAGATGAGATGGTATCTTGAGTAACAATGCACTGGATGGTCATTAAAGCAGAAAATATTCATCTGAAATCTCAGCCACTTGCATGTAGTCCATTGAAAGGATTGCTTTCTGGATAAAGAATTTCTGGTGGGTGTGTGCAAACAAGTGTGTGATAGACACCACATCAAAAAAGTATGTCAAACAATCTGTGACAAATCTGAAAACACAAAGAAAGCACTTGCACATTCTTCTTGGGGACAGTATACAGAGAGGGGGGTGGTGATGCTGGTGTTGATGGTTACCATGAGGATCTGGACAATGAAATTACCTGCAAGTGCAAGAACAAGAGATTCTTAACAGGACTGTGAAAAAAGAAGCCTCCCCAACAGATTGCAGTATTTTGCCATCATGTTGCAGATGGTTGTAGGGGCGGTGCAGCGGTTAGCATTGCTGCTTCACATCAAGAGGTTCTCTGGTTCGATTCTCGGCTGGGATGCCTTCTGTGCAGAGTCTGCATGTCCTCCCTGTGGTTGCGTGGCTTTCCTCTGGGTGCTCCTGTTTCTTCCCACATTCCAAAGACATGCTGTAGGTGGATTGGATAGTCTAAATTGGCCCTAAGTGTGAGTGTGTGCATGTGTGTGCCTTCTGTGGAAGGTTGGGCGCCGGGCTGGCAACTCAACACTGTAAAACTCCACTGCCAATCATGAGTGGACAGGTGATCTGCTGTGGTGACCCCTAACCGGGAAAAGTCGAGAGAAAAAGAAGAAGAAGTTGCAGATGGTTGTAGGAGATAGACCTAAAGAGACCAAGATAGTGAGCTCTTTCTAAGGCATCTCAAAATTATGACCTTGCTCCCCACAAATAATTCTTTCAAGAGTGAATGTGAGGAGGAGGCTGGACAATGTAAAGCCCTAGCCCTGTCATCACTTGATGGAATTCAACCTTAAGATAGCTTAAAGCTTTGCCCATCTATAACTACCAGTAGTTGTGGAATATTCACAAGGAAGCTATATTCACATTGAAACAGTGAAGTTAGATTAAGGAACTTGTTGATGTCAAGGCACTACACGGATAGAATGCTGAGAAGGTTGTGACAATAAGTGCGTAGAAACTGTATCCTTCCCCTCAACTATCAGTTATGATCACAAAAGAAGAAAGATTTACTGTTTGAAAAGTTTGATCCAAGCTGTTCAACCATCTGTCTGCAACAGATTCCAGGGTATATTTCTGAATTTAAGAATGCCTGAAAAACAAAATGACAGGGGGGTACACTTTTGACTATTCCCATTTAGTCGAGCGCTGTTGTGTTGGATGCTATGTGACTTACACACAATGTTTTAAGTTATGAAAAGCTGAAGGAAAAGATGACTTTACAAATGAAGTGAAAGCAATTACTGCTGAATGGTAAAACAGGTTTCTAAATGACACAGTACAGTCTTATTAAATATTTAAATGCATGTATTTCAGTCTCATTATTAATACATTTAGTGTCTGTTTCTGTCTTTGTGCACCACACCTTGCTGCTCAGCTGGCAGCTGAGCCAGAAGCTGCACTGCTGGAACAAAGTGCCCTTTAATGGACACTTTGTGGATATGGTAGATATGGGCATTCTGAGGCAATGTAGAAATTGGCTCATGTTTATTGACAGCCAGCTAATTCTCAAACAACCTGATAAGGTATGTGAGAGATGTACTTACACAATGACGCTGCAGGAAAAAGTCACAGAAAAGCACTCCTAATGTCAATCAGGCTGTTAGCAGTACACACGCTGTACCCATCACACACAGCATAAAGTAGACACATAGACCCACATATGCTCTGGCACTTAAATGCAACATTCCTAAACCCCAAAGACCTGCTAGACAAAGTACACATAACAAATGCCCTCCGCAGCCCTGAATACACCATTTAAAAAAAAACATCCACATCAACACACACAGTCAAATCTCACTGAGATTCTATTTCTAAGCCCATAATGCAATCCACCACACAATCCAACATTGTGGTCATTGGAAACTCCAATGTGAGAC
This sequence comes from Protopterus annectens, assembly GCF_019279795.1. Classification (NCBI taxonomy): domain Eukaryota; kingdom Metazoa; phylum Chordata; order Ceratodontiformes; family Protopteridae; genus Protopterus; species Protopterus annectens. Next base: position 654,397,769 of record NC_056748.1, read on the forward strand.
ACACTTTTGTCTCTCACTGGACTGAGTAAAGAGAAAGTCGCGGTCAGTTGGTTATTAAGTGTCAGGATCCGCCACATTACGCATTCACTCAGGTTACTGGACCACGAGTACCAGTATGACTCATAATCCACGTGGGTGTAAATGACCTGAGACATAACTCCATAGACTATATGATAAGAGACATCATGGAGGTCTCAGAATATGTGTCCCAAGCTGTTATGAGCCTAGTACTGAGCTTCATTCTACCTTCTCCAATGATGATGCCACAAAATGACTGACACTAATAACTGGCTTAGACTGACTGCTCTGCTTTGCCAGGGATGTCCTAAAACTCACTCTCTATGCTTTCAAACAATGACTAAAGCTTTGTCCTCTCCCATAGTGCCTTTTTTAGGCAATGCCAAACTAAAAGTACTTCTGACACAGCAAATCAAAACTAAGAAATTCTAACAGTGTTACTGTTCAGTGCTAGGAGTCTAAACAAGTTCCACTCCCTATAAGCTCTTCTCACCCTAGAGAACACTGATATCTATGTAGTCACTGAGAGATGATTTAAAGCTCTGAAGAGCACCCCAGCAGTGCAAGGTTACAATGTCTTCCACACATTTAGATTGGCTACTACACAAGCAAGGATTAAAAGTAGAAGTGTTTTCATTTACATCAAAAATAATATACCTCAAGGCTGGTCAGACAGGATGATGCACTTGAGCTTCTCCACATTCAGATCACCATAGGCAAAATCCCATGCCACTTCCTTTCAAGCTACAGGTCCCCATCTATGAACCAGGAGACCCATAACACATATTTAAGCTTACTGGAAACACTGACCATATAAACCAATACTATATTCATGTGTGATTTTAATTACCCCACAACTAACTGGGAATAATATATGACACCAAATGTGCAGGCATAGACATTCCTGGAGTTTGCAAATACTAACTCCTATTTGTCAATACACTGACCAGGGGTTCAAACATACAGGATATGGTCCTTACTATTATGGGAGAGTACTGCGCACCCCCTAGTGTAATGTCCTCTCTGTTAAGGTCAGACCAAAAATCAATCTCCTTTGAAATAAAAATAAAACCTGAACCCCCAGCTAACCCTGGAATGTTCAGGAACTACTCTAAGGCTAACTTCCTACTATTAAGTGACACCCTGGTAAAATTTCAAATCTTCTTCCCAAATCCTGAGAACACTGCTACCTAGGTGTAACTGTTCACAGAAGCCTTAAGCCACCCTGGTAGAATCACAACTTCAACTGAATGTAAAACCGAAGGAAGAAAATCATGGCAAAAATTAGGTGGTGTAGCACCCAACTGGATAAAAGTACTATCATCAATCTAAACAAACTCCTCGTTGGACCAATAAAGTCTACCAATGCCACATTTGAGGTAAATTTGGCATTCCAGACCAAGGACAACCACAAGGAATTGTTTAGCCATGTCCACAACCTCAAAGGCACTACACAATTGGACCCACCTATACTGAGCCAGAAGATATAGCAAACCTACTGGCAGGCTCCCCTCAAAAATATAATCAAATATAACTCCCCATTCTATAACTAAGGAACAGGTCCTCAATACTGTCACTAAGGGCAAGAATACTACATTGATGGGGGCTAGAAAATATCCCAGGCTACCATCTAAAACATATCAAGGTCCTCTGGAATCACTACTTAACTGTAACCTCCAAGCAGGCTTCATGCCTTATGAACAGAGAACAGCAACCATCATCTCTCTGCACAAAAGAGGGCCATTTACTGACCCTGTAAACTATAGACCCATCACTAGTCTGATCCATCATGGAAATGATCAGTAATGACATAGGAAACCCCCAGACACTGGGCCCAACCTAGTTTCGTTTCATCAAGGGCTGGTCATGCTTACTCAACCTGCTGGACTTCTTTGAGAAGGTCACCAGAGCAATAGATGAGAGCAAAACAGTTCCCAATGGCTAAGGCATTTGACACAATATTCTTCTCGGGCATTGCTGACAAACTCAAGAGGTTAAGTATAAATTCTTATGTCACCCGGTGGATAGCTAGCTGGATCATAGACAGGACCCAGGAAGTTAGAAATGTGGAAATCCAGCTCTACAAATAGGCCAGTTACAAGTGAAGCCCCTCAAGGATCAATGCTGGGACTGCTCCTTATTGGCATTTACTTCTCTAAAGTCAAGGCCAACATCAAGGGTGCCTGTTTGACCAAATTTGCAGACAATCGATTGCAAATTAAGAATTGTCACAGAATTCCTGTTCTACTATTTTAGAGTCACCAAGCCCTTTTAACAATAACAATAATTGTCTCCAACTCCTGTCTTCCATGCACTTCTCATAGCTTCACTTTTCACCGTAAGGAACACTTCATCCCTTTCCAGGACCATTCCACAGGAACACTACTGGAGTAGAGGAGAAACAGCAGAAAATGAGTTGATGCCAACAGCAAAGCCTTCAATAATTTAACCAACACACACAAACTTTAAAAGGTGTATGGGGGGCTTTTCAATATCACCTTGAAGGACATTATCATTCAAAAAAAGGCTGACAGTTTGCCTTTGTGCTGAGTGACCACCAAACAGCACTCTGATGACACTTTTCAGCTATAATGACCAATGGGCATCAATGTAATGCTTTGAGTTACCTCAAAGGATAGACTAAATCAAGTGCTGGCACTGCCCCTTTCCTCAAAGGTTTGCTTAGTCAGTTGCAGGACACGGCATTCAATAACAGTTAAATAAAGACTAAATAAACAGACACAGACTGCTGTGGGGCAAACCTTAACAAAACAGACAAAACATGAATCATTTTTAAAAGCCTCATGGTAAACAGAGAAACTAAGCAGGCAGAACTAAAAGATTTCCCAGTCTGATACTGTCTCAGAAGCAGAAGCAGTGAATTATAGCATCTCTAAATAACATCCAGGACGACCTCCCTCCATATCTGTAGGTAACATTTTTACTACTAAATCTTTCCTCTTACGGTCATTCCCACAGTTACTTGTTTCCTTCATGCAAGGCACTGTATGTACTCAGCACTCATCAAGGACCTTCTAAAGATGGACAGATTTCTTTGCATCCAGCTACCACCTGCTTTACACTCAAAGCTTCAAACTGTTCTCCCTCCGCACCTCACATTTTAGAAACTGTATACATCCAGGATATATTGGCATGTATAAACCTGATTGTTCTGTATTATATTCAGCTGCTGCAGCTGCTACATAACCATAGAGACAAGCTTTTTCAGAGGAACAGTCTTGTCTGTAAATATGCTATGGCCAAATCTCTGTTCTCAGTAGTACTGTAGGCAGGAATGAACATCTTCTGGCCTCTAGGAGTCATGCTTTTTTTTCTACACCTTTCTATGCTATTGAGCTCAAAGCCTTCTAATAACATGTAGCTAAGGTAGATATGCTACATTTTGGTTCTTCCCTCCATTTCCCTTCAACTATTAATTTCAGCTCCAATAAATTTTCCTTTAGAGATGTCAGAAAAAAGAACCTGAGTCAGTTTACTCATCTGCAACCAAATTAACTAATGAAACATGGTGGTGGAGGAGGCAGAAAAAAGGTGGCTGCTGTCTAAGGGAAGGGGATAATGATAATAAAAATGAAGTTAAAATGGTGAGAAGCTATAGTGCTGTGCATTGAAATAGGCATGGATATTAAAAGCAGTCAATTCACACAAAGAATCTAGTAAAACTTCAGTATGCTAATTTATTTATTGCTAAATCATATGTTCATCAATCACATTCTACTTGCACAAAGTTCACCCTTAAAGCTATGTAATCATGATTGACATTTCCTGTCTTATTGTCTGTTAAAGTAACTTACAAATTCAAACAGATAAGTAAAACATAAAGCAGAATACTGACAACCTGCTTTCAGGAATGCAGACACAATCAGTTCCGCAATGCTATGAAGCAGTATGCTTATGTGCCCATTTTCACTCAATTGTATAGCAGTTAGCCAAGTGCACCACACTGAACAAAGATCATATATTTTACTGAACCTGGTACTCACATGGGTCAATAAGTCCTACAGTCTAAGGCGATGTCAAAGCAGATTCATCTCACTGCACAAACAGGCATCAGTTCACTTCCTCCATCATCAAAAGTTCATCCAAGGAAAGAGACAGTGGTGTACTGTACTAGAGGCCACATAGGCAGCAAATAGCTGATCTAAGGTATCTGTTTATGATACCTTATCCATGTTAAACTGATTTTTTAACTAGGAAAGGTAATTTGAAATTACCGTTAGGTTCATAGGTTTCTAGGTGTGTACTAGTCTAATGGCCCTGGAGCCTTTACAAGCCTAGCCCACTGGCATCGTACCACCCGACCTTAGTTCCCAGTGCCTCAGTGTCGAGTAAAGCCACTGGAGTGATCTCTGGGGTGAATTTTCTATTTCCCATTCACTCATCAAGATTTCTCTTGAAGAGGGCCAGTGAGGTGCTCTGCTTGACATATATGAAGTCTATTCCATTGCATGGGCAGTCTCTGGGTTATAAACCTGTCCCTCTGGCATGTTCTGTTGATTGTGGTAAAGAGGTTGAGTGTGTGGTGCAGAGGGATTGGGATTTCCTTAGATGTAGCATTTCTAACAGAGCTGGGTCAGACATGGCTTTGTAAGTCAAGCAGAGATCTCCTCTAAGTAGCTGATATGAGACAGAGAATAGTTGGAGTTTTTTTGTGTCTGTCTATATAGGACAAATGTTTAAGGCCTAGGATCCTCTTTGTAAGGTACTTTTGCAGCCTCTCCAGTTATTACAGGCCTTTAGTGAGGTACATGCCAAATGGGGCATTGTACTCAGTGATTGGCCTAATGAAGGAAGAGTAGAGGGAGACAACACACTCTTTCTTCCTGGATGAAAAACCCTTAGTAATGAGACGTGCCACATAGAAGGACTTTCTGACCACAGTGGCAATGTGGTGGTCAAAGGAGAGGTTGCTGTCAACCTGTCTTCTCAGATCTCTTATAACGCCTTCTGTGTTCAGTGGACTACCATCGATGTGGCAATTCATGGGAAGTGTGTTTTCCCAAAGGGGATGACAACACATATTTTGGCATTGAGCTTAAGGCCATGGTTCTGACACCAGTTGTTGGTCTCAGTGAGGGCTTTCTGTAGGATGTCAACATCTCTTGGGGAGTTAATAATAGCTCCCAACTTGCAATTGCCTGCAAACTTTGTCAGTCAGAGTGCTTTCGTGTTGGCCTGGGCTTCAGAGAAGTAGATACCAAACAGGAGAGGACACAGGCCCGAACCCTGTGGGACTCCACTCATGACTGGTCGGCAGTCTGACTTGGAGTCAGCTACTTTCACACTGTTGGTTCTACCTTTGAGCCAGTGTGCAGCCCACCTAGTGATATAGGGGTTGTTACCTTGCTTAGTGAGTTTTTCTATGATTCCTGAGTGGGAAATGGTATCGAAGGCCTTGGCCAGATCAAGGTAGGCTGTATGAACCACCTTGCCTTCATCCACAGTTCTGGTGACTGACTCAAAGAAGTCAACCAAGTTGCGCAGGCATGATCTACCCTTCACAAAACCAAACTGTGTGGGATCCAGACTTTGGAGATTCCCTATATCCTTGTTTATTAGGTCCATGATGATGCATTCCATAGCTTTGCATATCAGACTCATCAGGCTAATAGGGCGACAGTCCCCAGGGTCTGTAGTCGCTCCTCCTTTGTGGAGAGGGATGACTGTAACAGTGTGCCATTTGGTAAAGACAAAGCCTGAGGTGAGCCTGTGACTGAACAGGGCACACAGGTGAGGTGCCAGTTCGCTCTGTAGTTCAAGTAGAACACAGCCAGGGATATCGTCAGGTCCCATAGAAGCTGTATTCTTGGCTTTGGACAGTACTGTTTTAACCTGTGCAGCAGTAATACTGGGTGCCTGTCAATCTACTGGTATTGTGAGTGGTCCCTTGGGGGGGGGGGGAGTAAATTTGGCACTGAATCTGTCGACCAGTATACTGGCAATATCTGTTGGGTTGGTATAGGAGGTACCATTGTGCAGTAGCTCAGAGAAAATCTGGGTATTGCCATGGAGATTCTTTACATAACTATAGAAGGCCTTGTGGCTGTCTTTACTATCTGCTGCGATTCTGTTTTCATAGCTAGCTTTAGAGGATTTGATGAGGGATGTCAACTTTTTGTTGAGGCTGATAATGGAGTTTTTTCCAGTCTTTGGACTTCAGCTTATTCCGCATCAGTTTCCTCCTTCTGTTGTAGAGTTTGTTTATGGCAAGGGACTACCAGATTGGCTTCCTTTTTTTGGATGAGAGCATCTTGGTTCTATTGGGTATGGCGAGGTCCATGGATTTGTGTGCGTGTTCATACAGTGCATTGGTGTATGATTCGGCGGTCATGCAACTGATCTCCATTTGCATGTTTGCCATGAAGTTAGCCACTAGGAGCCCAAAGTTAGCTTTGGATAAGTTTTTCATGGTGGTTACCTTTGCGGGGGTGGTGGGAGGGATGTGGATTTCCAAGGTGATTATTCTTTGGTCGTATCTAACCAGGGGGGAGTTGACTACTGGTGTAGAGCAACAGTCACCCACGTTAGCAATGACCAGGTCAAGAATGTTGCTACCTCTAGTGGGGGTAAGAGTGAGCTGGTCCAGGGCATTGGAATTAATGAATTCCAGGAAACGTTGGGCAAGTGTATTGGTATATGAGTAGTTCTCCCGGTTAATGGAAGGGTAGTTGAAGTCGCCCGGTATGAGAGTGTTAGGTTGGACCCTAATATTCTCCAGGGTGCTTAGGGATATGGAGTGTGAGTCTTGGGACATGGCTGGGGACCTATAGCAGGCTAAGACCTGACTCGCTGTCTTAACCAATGTTAGCTGCACCTGAAGTATCTCAGATGCATTATGTTGGGCTACCAGTCTGGAGGTGTGCACATCCTTTATAACTATGGAAACACCACAGCCTCTGGAGCTTCGGTCCAAGTTCTGGGGCCGAAAGGTGTGGAATGAGTTATAGCCTGGTAGTGCAGGTGTGTTTTCTGCTGCCTTGAACCAGGTCTCTGTCATGGCACAAATGTCGATGTTCTCCATTTTAAGGACTGCTTCGAGTGAGTGCATTTTGAGACTGAGACTTCTAGCAATGAGCAGCATGACCCTCAGATTGCATTTGTTTGTAGCTGGTACAGTGGTAATTTGGTCTTTGGAACATCGCCTAAAAAAGGCACTATAGGGGTGGCAAGAGCCTTGGCTAGTATCTAGAAGACCAGGGGTGACAGATGCAGGCCATGCAGGTCTGTCAACCATATCATCCCAGGCAGACAGATACTGGATCCCCTTAGAATGACACCAGAAACTTAGCCAGTTGTTGAAATCAATCATTTTCTGCTTGTACTGTGGTATTATTCTGGGTGATGGTAGGATGCTGCTAACAGCTAGGGTCATACCCGCCTGGGTTACATATTCTGAGCTCCTCCATATCTCTTTTCATGTAGTCCAGGGAGGTATGTCTCAGGTCATTCACAACCACATGTAGAATGACAGAGTCATATTTTTTACCTGTTGTTGAGGGACCTGAGTGCATGTGTTATGTGGCGGATCCTGCCGCCTGACAGGCAGCTGACTGTTACTTTCTCCTTATTCAACATAGTGAGTGGGACATCAGTGTGCCTCACTATCGAGTCACATATGACTAGTGTGTTGGACATGCTGTTTTGTCTTAAGGGCTTTGGTTGAAAAGAGGAAAGTGTTTTGACGTCCCCTTTTCTGTGCTATCATTTGGAAAGTGTAACCCCCACGTCTTCCTTACTTATATATACCAACTCAACAAGTTGTGCAGTCGTGTATTGAAGTCCACTTCAGCAAACACTGGTTTTGTACAATACAACTGCATGCATATTCAACCACATGTAAAAAAGAAAACTTACAAAAGGCCAATTGCTGAACCTTCATTCAGTGTAACACAGGACCATCATTTATACCTCTGCAACACATATTCTCTCCTTCTCACCTAAATTTAAGCATCATCGACAGACAAACAGTTCTAAAATGGTTTACTGCACGAGGAAATACTGAGCAAATGCTAAACTCATTCTGGTTGTTTCATTCTGACAGAAGACTAAATGTACTAATCAAGTCTTTAAAAGTGATACACAGGTGAGGTTTCATTTCTGTCAGTAGTGCTCACAAAGTCAGTCAAAAATGCTCTTTCTTAATGTGTGTAGCCTTTCTAGCCATTATTTAAATTACTTAGTTTTGTCTGCTTTCATCAGCTGACAAGCAATCTGGTCCCAACACAAACCAGTTGAATTCCTCTATAAGACCATCCACTATGGCACCTGGATGGGGGTTTCCAAAGGACATGAGCCCCTTATGTTTCTTCTGGACATGATCTTGATATGTGCATTTCACAGCAGAGCACCTTCATACAAGGCTTATAATGAGCACTTTAGACATGAAATCAGAGATGAGGCCAAATGTTCTAGACACTTGGGTCAACAGAACTACTATGATATGAACTGATCAGCAGCTGGTGGCAAGGTCCGTCATATGGCAGTGTAGTGTCTTAACAGACAGGAAATCACAATACATAAGGAACGTGGGTTGTAAGACTGTCTAGCAGAAGCTTCCATGTTGAATAAATTCACCCCCATTCTTTGGAAGAGCTACTCCTGATCACCTGGGAGGATGGGTTATGAACATAAGTTTGAAGGGAACTTGATCAATCCTGAAACACTTAGGCAGCAGGAAGGAAATGTGGCTAAAATATGGTCAGTGTTTATCCTGGCCATAACATTAGGACCTATTTGGTAGACACTAGCAGTGAAAGGAAGATATTGAATTTATAAAGTGGTCTTCCCCACACTGTTGGCAAGGAATTCTCTGAATGCAAAGTACTGATGAAGCCAGAAAAGCAGGAGATGTTTCAGTCCACCAATCTAAAGGGCTGGACCTGACAGCACCTTGATGAGGCCCTGGGGAATGACTTTCAGATGGCTTCAAAGAGGTTCTGGCAAATGACCCAGGCAAAAATCCTGACATGAATTAGTGACACCACAGGAAGTGGAATAAGCACATTGAAGAATGCCTGAACCGGGTGGACCTAACATATTTTGGATAGGCACTGCAAGAAACAACATTTGAGACTGGATCTATTTCTGTATATGAGACAACAGTGGTAGTCCAACAGTTCTGTAATGGTAAAGCTACAAGAGTGGATGAGATCAAGCTGGAAATGCTGGACACACTGAATATTGTTAGAATGCTGAAGTTAAGCTGTGTTCCCTGTGTGACATGATAGTCAGGAAAAGTACATCTGGATGAGTAAACAAGGGTGGGTACTGCTATGATATGTAACCGAGTTTCATTCTGTGGACTAAGGCTTGGTTCCTTCAGTTTCAAAATGCAAAATGTGTGACTGAGCATGTCACCTAACCAAACAGTGCTGCTTGGTTACCCCTGAAAAGGAGCATATGTCCAGTGGGCTTAACTAGTTAACAATTAAAAAAAGGTTCAAAATGGGGAACACAAAGATGTGCCACAGTTAGAAAGACTGTTAGCCTCCTTGAAAAAGGCTGCACCAAGGTGGTGCTGGAAAGGAGATTTCATCTGACTGCCGTGTCTCTGATTTAGAAGGATAGAAATGTAAGCAATGAACCAGCCATTTGACCTGAATGTATTAATGATCATAGGTGTTTGCCAGTACTGTTTACTTATGCTTTACAGACCTGTAGAAGGCATATGTGCACTTCTTAAGGTCTTGTAGGAGGTGCTACAACAGAACAGTGTCCCAGGGATGATGCCATTTAGTCCCACATTTGCAGAGAGAGAATAGTGTCCACACTCTGTGTGTAATGTTGATGCATTTAAGGCAGAAGTAGGACTTCAGCAAGTGTGTGTTTTGTCTAAACACCAATTTATCACTTTCTTGGAGAGGGCACACCAGCACAGTTAATGTTTGAATGGTATTCTGTTTAGAGATACAAGAGTCTTTCCCTTGCTGCTTGCAAACAATTTCATCTTCCTGGCCTCAAAAGATTAATTTCAGGCCTGCAATGGATTGTGTCTCACTGCTGTGTTTTAAGTGTTTGAGATAAAAAATCATCACCTTCAAATCAAAGGTCATGGTTCTCTTCCAGAAAAGGATGGGAGAAGAAGCTACCACAAAAGGCAGAGTTTAAGGAAGGATGAAATCCCAAATACAAGCAGTAGAAATTAACTTGCTTTACAAGGTACTAGCTCATCTGTTATGAATGAAACAGACCCTCAGCAATTTGGGAGGATCTCTGAATTGAGCTACTGGTCCTCCAGGATAACAAGAGTCAGATGAAGTGCTCTGTGTTCTAACTTAGGATGCCCTCAAAGGCCTCCCCATATAAAGCTCATCAGGCAGGGCTCAGTATGCAGGCAGACTCAGGACTTGCTGGATATTATATCAGTATGTCTGGGACCAAACCAAAAGAATGGGACTCTTCCTGAGGACAGAGAAATCTGGTGTGCTGTGACCACCCTGCTAATAGCATGACTTTAACTGAGACAGGTGATTTAGAAAATTAACTGCTGTCTTCTTGATTTGGTCTCCAAGTCTTTGATCAGTGTGTGTGTGTAAAAGAGATGTGACATAAAGTCATTCTTTTCTGGCAGTTATGTTTGTCATATCTACATCCTTTAAAGCAAGAAAATACATCCATACACACAGTCAAATACACTTGAGATATCATATGTTCTTTTTTTTATATGACAGCCTTCATCAATCTGACTGTCATGAACTTAGCTACAGTCTAATAACAGAAGTCAGTGCCTACATTATTGAATCTATCCTAATACACCATCTTTGGACCTGAAACCCCAAATCCATATAAAACGGCTTCATCCAGGCTCTTGACCAGGTGCCATTCTGTGGTCATTCTCTACAGGTAGTTTATGCTCTTATTAAGTAAAGGTAGGTACTGGGACAATGGAAGATGGAATATTATTACTGCCAAGAGTTTACAAGTGCTTTATAATGAGCTCATTACAGGTGTGAAGATGCCAAAATATCTTATTTTTTTCTTTCCAGTTTTTCTCTCTTGTCGTATGACTAAATCTCTCTCTGTCTCTCTCTCTGTCAAGGGCTAAGATCCAAAGCTTCAACAATTATCCCTGGATGGTCAGCTCCTGGAATCTGCACCACCATTATGACATGCTTTGTGTGAATCAGCTCCTGGTCAAAAACTAACAGCTACTTCATGGTTCTCAGTCCCAACAAAATATCAGTTGTATAGAGTTTTTTGATCAAAGTGTTGAAAAGTATGATTGAAGACTGCAACCTCTGAAGTCTGCTTCAGCACTCCACCAGTGTGAGGGGTTAGCCATGCAGTGTCACTTGAAAATATTAAATAAAATTGTCTAGCTGAATCAGATCCTCTGGCTATTTCTATTTCATACTATACAGATTTGCACCATCCCCTAAACACCAAAAACAATATTCTGCACCAGTCTCTACATTCCAAACAACAAGAATCTGATTGTATTAATTTTTATCTGTTATCTAAACATAGAGATGAGCTCTGTGAAATGATTTGCACATTATCAGCAGCAAAAAGTAGAATTATTTTAACTAGATTTTAACTGTTCTTCTACACATACTAATACATGGCTACATACAGGGGTAGGTGTAAGGCCATAGATGACAGTAGTATTTTATGCAATAATCTATTTTTTTAAAACAATTCTGATTAGGTGATATTGGGGGAAGTCTATTTAGAGACAGAAAGAGGAAATTGTCAGTCAGAACCCTTCTAGAAATGACTAAGGGTATTCCATGAACAGGGCCTACTTTAGCAGAATTACCATTAATTTCAAAATGCAAACTAGCCCAAGGGAAACAGTTTGCAGTGGCATTTGTCATACAGTCACACTGTTTCCTTACATAAAAGACAAAATGTGATCACCAAACCTAAATAGACTTGCACCTGAATGTGGTGCTCATTACTGTATCATTATAGTGCTGTGTGTGCAGGTAGCTGTGCAATTATGACAAACAGTAGCTCCAAATGTAAGACAGACGATAACAGCTCCATACACAGCTAGCCTCAAAAATTCAAGAGGCACTGGAAAATGCATCATTACTGCATAATAGCAACACTATTTTAGTAATATACTTAGTGGCAGAACTGGATAGTTAAAATAGCAACTAGTTGAAGTTTAGCACATTTCAGTGCAGCTGCTAGCTTGGAAAATGTCTATTTAACTAAATGAATGAACTCAACTGAAACAATTAATTTTAAGTCCCACATAGAACTTATTCTGAACTGTTCATGATACTATATGCCCATTAGTTCATGAAAGTATGCAGAGATGGAAAAGGGAATGTATTGAAATACTCTGAGCAGTTCAGGTTACCATTTATGAACCTATGTTCCTTTCTTCATCAAGGAATGTAAGTAAATAAACAGGAACAGACTGGAGGAGTTTAAGCTGTTCAGTTTGCCATATACAGTGCTGTGTTTATTAGTTTTAGATAGGTTTAGTTCAGTAACGTGGCAGGGTATAGAACTACAAATCTACGGCAGTGGCTTTAAGACATCATGCTTACGTGTGCTACCTATACATATGTCATGACAGTTTATAAAAAAGGACAAAGCAGAAGAACAGCTTAGCTCAACAAGGACTGGACAAACTACATGTAATGCACGGAAATAATCCCACAGGATACACACAACACTTTAACTAGTATAATTGGTACCCCAAGCAACCCCCCCCCCCCCCCAGGTAGTGCCAAGTCAAACAACTGAGAAGCAAAGGAAAAAAGGTCTTCTAGACTTGAGGACAAAAAAAATCCCAGACAAAGAGCTACTCTCAATAACTCATTCCTATCTTTCTTTCCACACTACTTTTCCTAACACATATGCTGTAAGGCAGTCCTTAAAATCATTTAAGCCAACATGTTACCTTTTACAGTGTTAAACATGTCTACCAACACACAAACACACACACACACACACACACACACACACACACACACACACACACACACACACACACACACACACACAAAATGGATGGTTTAGAGTATCAACAATTTGTTTACAGGCATATCTCTGAACATGAGAGGAAACCCATAGATCTCAGCAAAACCCCACATGGACAGTGACATAAATTAGTAGTTAGTATCTCCTCAAGATTTTGCCTGACCTTAGATGCACACACTACCACCTACAACAAATGTGTCAACAGTAAATTAAATATTTTGCAACAAATTTAAGCAATATTTTTAACAAAGAGATAACAATATATCACCAGTACCAAAACCTCTTTCTGACTCAGCTAGACTATTCTGGAACACAATAACATAGTCACCGTTTACCCTTAAAATAAGCCAACTGTTAATTACCTGTATGGTAGCAACTAGTTGGGCAGCAGATTTCAAAAGGCAAACCCGCTCAGATGACATGAGATTCTTTGGTACTGCTGAAACTAAAACTACAGTACCTTACAGCAAGTTCAGTGTGTGGCAAGCAAGCTATCTGAGAAACCCAGTGTTTTTACTCCTATTTGATTTGTTGTAATAGGTTCATAGGTTTATAGGTAGGTACTAAGCTATTGGCCCTAGGGCCTATGTAAGCCTAGCCAAAAAGGTACCCTGGATTTCGCCACACAAGAAAATTATTTTCCTGTGCCCCTGTCGGTCAGAGCCACAGAAGTGACCCCTGGGGTGAATTTCCTATCTCCCATCCAATCATCAAGATTTTTCTTGAAGAGTGCTAATGAGGAGCTTTGTTTGATATAGATAGGTAGTTTGTTCCAGAGTATGGGAAGTCTCTGGGACAGGAATCTATCCCTCCAGCATGTTCTGTTTATTGTGGTGACAAGGTTTAGGTCCCTAGAGAGTGTAGCTTGGAGGGATTGGGATTTCTTTATGTGGAGCATGTCCAACAGCTCTGGGTTTGACATAGCTTTGTATGTTAGGCAGAGATCGCCTCTGAGTAGGCGATATGCAACGGAGTAAAGCTGGAGTTTTTTGAGACAGTCTGCGTAGGGCATCTGTTTGAGGCTGGTAATCCTCTTTGTGAGATATTTCTGCGGCCTTTCTAGTTGTTGTAGATATTATTTATTTTTAAAGGTACATCTTACATCTCAACATTAATGATTTTTAGTTTATATATTGTTATTGTAGGTATATATACTTATTTATGGGACTCATGTGCACACATTTTAATAGTCTAAGCTCATTTTTTATTATGAATTTTCATTATTAATTTTTAATAATTTTTAATTATTATAATGTATTACTGAGCTTAGTGTGTTCACATTAGTATTTAAATTAACACAATTTTAAGTAGGTTATTATAGCAGTTTGGGGCATAGAATGTATTTGCATTTTATATTGTTTATATTGTATACATATATGAGTAGTTAGTTTTTATACATAATATTTATAATAATTTCATAAACAATGTTATAAATAATGTTTTAATGCACTGCATTTGCTGAGATTATATTTATGTGCATATGTCTTTAAGGGTGTAGCTTAAGGGAACTTTTGCTGCCAAGTTTTGTATTTAAACTACAGTATTCCATTAGTAATAAGTTCTGATGAAGCCCAATTTTGCAGGGTGAAAGCGCTTAACGTATCAATTCCTTGGATGTAATAAAAGTGTTTTTTGTGACATTTGGAGTATTACAGTCCCTTATTGGCAACATTCTGGCAACAAGAGCAGCTAAAGGAAAAGCTCTATTTTTTTTATAAAAATTAAACTGTTCTGTTGTAAAGAGTTCCAAATATCACACCAAGAATCCATAAAGACTGTTTTAAACATGCAACTGAAAATATGAAGGATAGTCACAAAAATTATAATAATACAAACATCAAAAGACCTTTGAAAACTGCTGATTTTTCATTTTTTTCAGGGCTTCCAGAAATATATACAATTACTGACATGTCCCAAAATTAATCTTACGAAAAGCAAACACTGAAAAACATGTTAAAAACCACTGGAGAAGACTGACAGCAATGATGGAGGAGTAAATAATCAGACTCGCGTAAAGGCAAGTAACTGACCAGGCTATGACCACTTCAGCCTCCACAAAAAGACTGAGGACTATTGCCACCACATACAGAAGCTAGACTACATTACTGATTATGGGTGGATGGAAGGATAACCTTGTCCATGGCCATGTTCTGAAATAGGATGACCTGCGGGGGTATCAGATAGATAAAAACAATGACAGTTTCTTTTACATATGGTAATTTACTTCAAATTATTTTCTGTTACTGCCTAATACAGTCCATATAAATACAGTTATAACATGCAACTATTATGCTAATTATACCAGACTGTTGCCTTGGAGTATAGCCCTAGAAGAGCTACTGACCAATCTCAAGGATACCTTTATAAACATATGCAGCAGCAATATAAAAATCTTATCTTGTAAACCTGAATTGTTTCTGCTAGGCTTCAGATGATGGAGTAGAAAGTAGTACACTGGTCTCAAAAGTATGACACCCAGGCTAATGCTTTGAATAACTATTAATAAACAAAATACTTGAGTATATCTATATCTACATCTCTCTCTCTCTCTATATATATATATATATATATATACATCTAAATCCCATAATTTAAAAATCCCAAAGGTCAAAATATCGAGACGACAATCACAAAACTTAAAATGCCGAAACATGTAAGTTTTCACAGGACAAGTAAACACTTGCCCAACACAACAGTAAAACACATCGCACTATCTAAAACCCACGTAGGTGGGAGGCTATGGCTATGGCCCCTATACTCCCTGTTGTGGGGGCTGCATCCCCCACACCCCTAACTGTATATATTAACTCCAGGATTGCACTACAGTGGAGAAAGGTCATAATTCCCAACATTGGGCAAGTGTTTACTTGCCTGAGAAACTTACGTGGTTTGACATTTTAAGTTTTGTTACTGTTGCCTCGTTATGTTTGTCTTTGGGAATCTGAAATGATGGAATTTAGAAGTAGACCCATATATATATATATATATATATATATATATATATATATATATATATTTACATTTATATTTATATGTGTGTGTGTGTGCATGCACGTGTATGATTACTATCACCAGCTCAAAGACAGTAATGTTCTCATTTACTACAACAATGAGATGTAAAAGCCAAAACATCTAGCACTGAAAGTCTGAAAGAGTGAAAAACACTGAATCCCTAAAGTCCCTACTTTTCTGAACACAAGAACAATTACTACTATGGGTCCTGCAGGGGAGGCTAGTCTGGTGGTTTCCTCTTTTGGAAGAGTTTTGGCCTTTCCATCCCATCATTCTAGGAATCAACGTTGTTGGGTTTGCGCAAGTGATGCTAAGCCATATACATGTACGATCTTTCAGGATGATGCCTTAAAGTCTTTTTAAAGAACAACAATTAAAGTGCTACTCCACATAGCAAGTGGAACACTTTACTCTAGAACAATTGTTAACAGACATTTTTCTGCCTTCTATTTTCTCTCCTGGATTCATCCTAAGAGCTGTCCCAGTGACCCCTGTGTCCAACCGATGTGCATGATGTGGTAGGTCTCAGTGGATGTGTAATGGGCACACCATGCTTCCCCACCTCTACATTTCTGCATGATGTTACTGACAACATGTTGGCCAACCCTTTGTGATTACCTTTGCTGCTTCCTCTAGGAGGCTCCTATTGCTCTATGTGCCCCACTCAAACATATCCCTCCCTCCTGGTATGGGCACACCCATTCATTTTGCTGCTCCATCAGCCACTTGTGCAGCTAATCAAACCAGTGTCAACAGTGGCTACTGTTTACAACTGTTTCATATACAGAGACACAGCTTCCTTTCCCTTCCCCTTCTCTCTCTCTCTACCTGTATATATGTATACATATGTGATGACCCACCACTGGACCAGTAACCAAGGAGCCTCAGTCCTCAGCACTAGCACCAGTGGGGGACGTACACTGGGAGGATGTTGAGTACACACACAGTATTTTTAGATACAGCTTTCTGCATCAAGTGCAATTTCCCTTGAGAGCACACAAGAGACCACAGTCAGTCAGAGAATAGAGTCTCCCTTTTTCTCCAAATCCCCAATAAGTCTCCCCAATGGCACAGCTATAGAGTTGAGATCTCAGCTGAGTGGCCAAGACAAGACCTCCAGCACCTTCTCTGTCCAACCAGTGCTTCATGTCCCTGCCCAAGTAGCTGACACACACACACTCTTTGAGGTTTGATTTACACACATACACACACACACACACACACACACACACACACACACACACACACACACACACATACACATACACACACAAACCTGGGAAAGGCTGGCACAGGTTTACTAGCTATGCCCCCTTTTGCCCACACTATAAGGTACTTATCACTGCCACTAGCCAACTCCTTATCAGCTACTTTAAGGCCCTTAACAAATGGTGTCCAATCTTACTGAGCAATATTAATATTAACACACATGGTAGTTTGACCAAGAGCAAGGCTATTAGGAGTGGCCCGTACAATGTCACCAAATAAATATGCAAGTACTCTCAAAACTTAAATATGTCTCACAAAGTTCAGCCATAATGAAAGGTTTAAATATATTTAATAATAAATAATAAAAGAACAAGAAAATAGTATATAGTCACAGTGACATCAGAGTTCAAAACCATAGGAAATATTTAAAACAACATTGCAGGACAGTCTCAAATAAGGAAAATATCTAAACTATGCTTCATCATATTCCTGACTGAATCTAAGAGAATTACTATACCCTACTTAACTTACTTAAGAGCAAGGCAGATGTTGTGAATGGATCTTCTAGTTGTTGTCAGGCCCAAGACAGAATGCAGAATGCTCCGTCTCCCTAAGAGACTTTTTTAAATTAATATCTCAAATCTTACCACTGGTATATCTTGCAGAATTACATCATTTCTTGTCATCTGACTCTATCCCAGGTGAAACCCTCACTATTGCAAGCTGACAGCATTTAGCATCTACCTGTGAAAATACTTCAGATCTTTGGCAGATGCTAAGAGTCATAAAACAATTGCATTCCTTCACATTAAAATCTAGTAATTATTTCACACTACACACCACAGAGAGAGCTCTCTATTATAGACATTCAGTCTTTAGCTGCCATAAAGTAATTTAATTTCAGCTATTTTTCTGAAGTTAAACTGTTAAAATATATACATTTAACCAGTTACAATAGCGCATATGGATTTCTGTTCTATTCCACACACTGTGGTTATATCTCAAACAGTGCTCTGCAAAACCTTTTCAACACACACTTCTGTACCAGTTTGATGTACACATGACATACAGTTCTAATACATTTGTAACACAAGCATATTATATGAATCATGTTGATATTCACAAATGACATAAAATTATTTACAAAATTTCAGATAGCTGGGCTGGCAGTATCTCCCTTTATCAAACCCACATGGGCACATAACATTTTATATCCAACTCAATTTGTTTAAACTCAAAATATCTAAAAATTTAATCTCAAACTCATTTAATCTAATCATATTTGAGAGAAAAGTTTAGGTGATTATAAGGTATTAATGCTGGTGAGGTTTAGGGTGCTTGGATAGTGGAAATTACAAGGCAAATTAGTCCATTGTGCCATTTGTAACTTGTTAATGCCCACCAACAAGTCTGTGTTTGTGCATCAGTAGTTATTCTCTGTGTGTGGTGTTTTCTATTTTCCCTGTGATTGTGTGTCCATGGATAAGTATATTTGAGAAGAGGGGGTGCAGGGAAGGTTAAACTTCTGCTGGAAAACAAAAAACCTTAGGAGAGGTATTTTGTGTGTATGAAGTGTGCTTCATTTACATGTGCTAATATACCTATATATGTATATATATATATATATATATATATATATATATATATATATATATATATATATATACACACACATATATATATATATATATATATATACACACACACACACACACACACACACACACACACACACACACACACACACACACACCTGTATATGTGCATTTGTGTAAGTACACACACACACACACATATATGTTTAGACAGATGTACACACACACATATATATTTACACACATACCATAGCCAAGAAGCAAAAAGACCTCACAAATACATATAGTATGATAGGAGGAAACAGAAAGAACCTGTGGATGAAAAAAAAAAAAAAACTCCCTTCATGAATGCATGAAGAGAGAAATGCAATTGTCTCTTTAAGGGCATACAAGCGTTTCAGCTGCCTAACATTTAAATGCACACTAACACACTGCAAGCCAGTAAGTAGGTCAGACTCCACTACATGTAGGCAAGACATGATTCATCTTTTTGGGACTGGTTTTAGATTATACCTATATACAACTATACTTTATATTCAAGATTGTTTCTTTCAAACTATATGGAACCGTGTATGTTCAGCATATAGTAATTAATCTTTATAATGTTTCACAATGTGCTGCTAATTAGTAATTACATTCTTAATGGACTCTGAGACATTAGTATAGAGGAAAAAGGTTTAGTGCATACAGGTGCTAATGCAGAAGAACTGCTCTGATACGTGTAAAACACCCAGCATTGAAAACCATTCAATTTCTTTGTGTTCTGGCATGTCCATTGCTTACTGGATGGCTGTGTGGATGCAGCTTAAGCTGCACAGAAATGACATGGGCCTCTTATTTCCACAGAAATGTGTGGTATTTATTTTACTGTAATACCTACAGGAGCAATAATCAGCTACTTTGAGTTATTGGATAAATATAAAAAGTGCAATTGTTATAACATACTATGTAAGTAGCAGCAAGAAGGGAAGGAGATGGATAGGGTTATGCCTTTGATATTTTTACTGTGGTTTCAGTTCTGAACTCATAAAAAAAATCTTTCTTGTGTGTGCCTGTGTGTTACCTTTCTTCTAGTTTCACTTTTCGTGTAAACAGATCAGAGATAAGAAAGAATAATTTATTCTCATTTTTCTGCACATTTTATATCAAACAAAATATGCCTATCTGTAAATGACATTCATTTGTCTTTTGCAGAAGGTCTGTGACTCTGGTGCAATTTGAAGTTAGCAGATAATATTAGGGTTATCAGCACAAGTAGCCAATAAGTAAGACATCTGGTAAAGGCTGAACAGTGTCTAGCATTATACACTTTTCACCTGCATGCACAAATTCTAGGTGACTACATGTGCAGACAAAACTACAGCTGCCAAAATTACATTTTATGGGTACAGAACAATGATTTTCAGGTGTGACCTGAGAAAGTTTGGTGGGCTTATTTAAAATCAATACATTACTTTTTCTACACTACATACCTTATTACTTATTCTGATCACGTAACATTGCAGTTAACAAGGCGGTGAAGTGTGTGTCTCAAGATGAAGGGGTGAAATGTCTTACTATGCACTCCAGGGGAGAGTGGTAAAGCATCTGCATAAAGGGTAAATGAACACAGGCAGCGTCTAGAACTGCAAGATCACCATAATGATACAATTATGCATACTCGGCAAAAAAACTAAAAAATTAGCAGGGCTAAGTGATAATATAACACACACTTTAGTACACAAAAGGCATTATTTTTTCTTGTTAACTTTGCAGTTTGCTTCATGTTTTTTATTTTTAAGAGATTTAAAATATATACATGTAAAATTTTCAGAAAATACAATGTTTTTCCTGATTTAATGCCTTTATTGATGGTCCTGTATCCCAAGACAGCTAGCTCTAAGATGCTGTTGTGTTACTCCTGAAAGGCATCGCATGAATATTAGCAAGACATCTTTTAATATCTGCTACAGAAATTATACAAGAATAGTTTAGTTCTTGTAGCGGTTATGATCAATGAACACAGAGTGAATAAAAATACATTCACAGTTAGGTCATACTTGGGGAAGGGGTTAAATAATAGTGTGTTAAAAAGCTTGGAGCTCATAATCTACAAGACTGCAACAATACTACAAAGATCTGTGTGCACAAAATCATACATTGTCCTTCTGTTATGAATGAAAGCAATGTATATAAGCTGTATGCCACCCAAACAAAGAAGACTACTGTTTAATTCCGTGCTTAATGCTCAGTCCTAATCCACCTAAGAAAATACTCTTGGAATGGTAAAAAGGGGAACAAGGATGGAATTTCTATTTAGGCAAAAAGTAAAACAAGCTACAAAAGAGAGAGATAAATAGGTTCATAGGTAGGTACTAGGCTATCGGCCCTGGGGCCTATACAAGCCTAGCCAAAAAGGTGCCCTGACTTTCGCCACCCAAGAAAATTATTTTCCTGTGCCCCTGTCAAGCAGTGCCGCAGAAGGGATCCCCAGGGTGAATTTTCTATTTATCATCCAGTCGTGAAGATTTTTCTTAAAGAGGGCCAATGAGGAGCTTTGCTTGACATGAATGGGTAGTTTGTTCCAGAGTATGGGAAGTCTCTGGGACAGGAATCTATCCCTCCAGCAAGTTCTGTTTATTGTGGTGACGAGGTTTAGGTCCCTGGAGTGTGTGTTTCGGAGAGATTGGGATTTCTTTATGTGTGGCATGTCCAACAGCTCTGGGTTTGACATAGCTTTATACGTTAGGCAGAGATCGCCTCGGAGTAGGTGATATGCGACAGAGTAGAGCTGGAATTTTTTGAGACAGTCTGCATACGGCATCTGTTTGAGCCCAGTAATCCTCTTAGTGAGGTATTTCAGTGGCCTTTCCAAATGTAGGTATCTTGTGAGATACATGCCAAACGGGGCATTGTACTCTATAATGGGTGTGATGAGGGATGACGAGAGAGGAACAATTACCTTTTTTCTAGAGGAGAACCCTTTTGTGATGAGGTGTGCCACATAGAAGGATTTCCTGACTACTGTGGCAATGTGGTTATCAAAGGAGAGACTACTGTCCCACCTGTGTCCCGAGGTCTCATCACACTTTCAATGTTTAGTGAGCTACTGCGCCTATGTGGTAGTTCATGAGTACCGAGTTTTTCCCAAAGGGGATGACAATGCACTTCTTGGCATTAAGCTTGAGGCCATGACTGACACCAAGCATCTGTCTCTGTGAGGGGATTCTATTATGGCTCCCAGTTTGCAGTCATCTGCAAATTTTGTTAGCTAAAGACTTTGTGTTGGCCTGTACTACAGAGAAGTAGATGCCAAACAGGAGAGGACCCAGGACTGAACTCTGTGGTACTCCACTCGTCACTGGTCTGAAGTCGGACTTGGAGTCGGCTACTTTTACTGTGTGGGTTCTGTCAGTAAGCTATTTGGCCACCCATCTTGTGACATAGGGATTTATGCCCAGTTTAGTGAGTTTATCTATGATTCCAGAGTGGGGGATGGTATCAAAAGCCTTGGCGAGGCCAAGAGAAGCTGTGTGCACTACCTTGCCCTCATCTACGGCTCTAGTGACCGCTTCATAAAAGTCAATCAGGTTTAGTAGACATGATCTACCTTTTACAAATCCAAACTGAGTGGAGTCCTGAGTTTGGAGGTTACCTATGTCTTTGTTTATCAGCTCCAAGATGATACGTTCCATGGCCTTGCAGACCAGGCTCTTCAGGTTAATGGGGCGATAGTTTCCAGGGTCAGTGGTGGCACCGCCTTTGTGGAGTGGGATAACCGTTGTTGTGCATCATTCAGTAGGCACACAGCCAGAGGTGAGGCTATGACTGAACATGGTACTTAGGTGGGTTGCCAGTTCATTCTGCAGTTCGCAGCCTGGGATATTGTCTGGTCCCATGGATGCTGTGTTCTTGGCTTTGAAGAGTGCGGTCTTTACTTGTTCATCCATGATTACAGGGGCTTTGCATTATTTCAGTATTAAGATGAGCCCTTTGGAGGGGGGGGTAAAATTAGTATTAAACCTATCTGCCAGGATGTTGGCAATATCAGTTAGTTCTGTATATTTAGTGCCATTGTGCTGCAGCTCTGAGCAGATCCAAGTGCTGCCATTGAGATTCTTGACATAGCTGTAGAATGCTTTGTAGCGGTCTTTGGAATCAGTGGAGCTTTTATTTTCATAACTGGCTTTGGAGGATTTTTTGAGGGATCTCAGCTTCTTACTAAGGCTGACCAGGGAGTTCCTCCAATCTTGGGATTTTACTCTTTCTTGCAAAAGCTTCTTCCTTCTGTTGTAGAGTTTGTTTATGGCAGGGGACCACCAGATTGGCTTCCTTTTTTTGGAGGATAGCATCTTGGTTCTGTTGGGGATGGCACGATCTATGCACTCATGTGTGTGCTTATACAGTGCATCTGTGTAAAATTCAGCAGCCGTACCTCTATTTTCCGTCTGCATGGGTGCTGTGAAGTTTGCCACTTCTGTCTTAAGAAGCATGAAGTTGGCTTTGGAGTAGTTTTTGACGGAGGTTTCCATAATGGGGGTGGGGGTGGGATATGGATTTCCAGGGTGATTAGCTTGTGGTCAGATCTGACCAGCGAGGAGTTGAACTCTGGCATGGAACACCAGTTACCCATTCTGGTAATGACCAGGTCCAGGATATTGCTGCCTCTGGTGGAGGTGTGAACAAGCTGATCCAAGGCGTTGGAATTTATGAATTCCAGAAAACATTGAGCAAATGAGTTGGTACATGACTAGTTTTCCCAGCTGATGGTGGGGTAGTTGAAATCACCCATAATTAAGGTATTGGGTCATAACTTAATATTTTTCAGTATCTTAAGAAATGAAGAGTGGGAATCCTGGGGCATGGTGGGGTATCTGTAACAAGCTACAACCTGGATTGCAGTCTTGCCTAGTGTTAATTGCACTTGGATAATTTTGGATACATTATGTTGAGCAACTAGCCTGGAGGTGTAGATATCCTTAATGAATATGGACACGCCTCCACCTTTACTGTTTCGGTCATGGTTAGGTGGCATGAATTATAGCCTGGTAATGGAGGGGTGGCTCTCTGGAGCCTTGAACCAGGTCTCTGTCACTGCACAGATGTCAATGTTCTCCATTTTAAGGAATGCCTCGAGTGAGTGCATTTGGAGATTTAGACTTCTAGCACTGAGTAGCATTACCCTCAGAGTTTGGTTGCTTGTACATGTTACGGTGGCGAATTTAGCATTTGAACCTTGCCTAAAAAAGGCACAATAGGGGTGACCCGAAAGAGTCTAAGCCAGTATCCAGAATCCCAGAGGTGACAGGTGCAGGCCATCTCTGGCAAAGCATCGTGGTCTGTCGATCATGTCGTTCCACGCAGACAGATACTGGATCTCCTTAGAATGACACCAGAAACATAGCCAATTGTTAAAGTCAATCATTTTGTCCTTCTACTGTGGTATTATTCTGGGTGATGGCAGGATGCTACTCAGGGCTAGGGTCATACCTGGCTGGGCTACAAGATCTGAGAGCTCCTCCATGTCTCTTTTTCACATAGTCTAGGGAGGTATGTTTCAGGTCATTCACACTAACATGGACAATGACAGAGTCATATTTGTACTTTATTGTGGAGTGACCCTAGTGCATGCATTAAGTGGCAGATCCTGGCACCCAACAGGCAGCTGACAGTAACTTTCTCGTTGTTTAGCCTGGTGAGTGGGACATCAGTGTGTCTGACTAAAGAGTCACCTATGTCTACTGTATTGGGTACGTTGTTTTGTCTTATGGGCTGAGGTTGAGTGGCACACGGATTTTGTGGGCTGTGTGTCATTTGGGTAGTGTTGGGGTGGTGATTGCCTGCGTTTCAGCTTGGGAGGTCTCTGTTGCTTGGGCAGATTTCTATTGAGAGCCTCCGGGAATGTGGGTGTGTGCTTTGTGTTTCTATGTGTGGGTTTTGGTAGTGTGGGTTTGAAGGACTATGTGTTGAGAGTGGTGCAGGTGCTAACCTTCTCCTTAACAGGAATATTTTAAATTCCTGTTAGTGTTTAGTGTATTATACAGATCATAATACATGTACATAATATAAACACTTAATATTTTCCACTGATGTTCCAGCTTGAAGCCTGGAAGAAGAGGGACTAGGAAACCTGGAGGATGAGACTACTGAAGCCAAACTGACTTTAGAAACCACTGGAGCATTTTCATGTGGAGTTTGGCTACAGGGAGCATAAGAATGGTGGCGGTCATGAAACCTCGAGCTCTCAGGAATTCCCTGGCTGTGACTGAGGCCAGAGGAAGAAGAGACTGAAAGAAAGCAATGAGAGTTAAGGCCTTGGGAAGAGGCAGGGATGCCACCACTGGAGCAGTCTGGATCCTGCAACCCAGAAAAACATGATCCTATGAAGAAGTCAGGAAGGACTTTTGGAAATTTATAGTGAACCTCAGGCTTTGCAGGACAGAAATGGCAAAGTGAGGATGTTGCAGTAGAATCTCTGGAGAGGATGCCTGAAAAAGCAGGTTGTCTAGGCAGGGAAAGACCTGTTACCCTCTTAACCTGCAAAAAGCAATCGCAGGAGTCATTTAGTGAATACCCTTGGAGCAGTAGAGAAGCCAAAGGGCAAAGCAGCAAAATGAAAATGCCAGAAAGCAACACGGAAATGGAAAAGCTTCCTGGAAAAGGGGATGAACAGAAATATGAAAATAAGCATCCTTGAGGTCCAGAGACACTAGAAGAGTCTGAGGAAGCATCAGAGGAAACAACGTTTGAAGGGAGAACACCTGAAAGGAAGAGACCTCCAAAAAGGTGTTTAGCTGGAGATATCCAGAATCGGTCTCCAAGTGCTCCCTTTCCTGGGGATCAAGAACATTCTGGAATAAAATCCCTTTCCCCTTTGAGAAACTGGAACTTTCTGAATAGTCCCCTGAATCAAGAGACCCTGAAACACCTCTGGAAAAAATAATCCACAGCAGCATACAACAGACCAACCAATGATTTTGGAAGCCACAATAGACAAGTAAAAAATCAAATTTATTAAAAGGTTAGCGCTTTTGTAGTGATAAACAATACTTCATCAGACCATATCATCACTTGTAATAAAAATAAATATATACTGTTCACAATTAAGCAACAACCAGTCAAAATAAAGCAATCAATTAACCCATTCATTATTAAATATCTTAAAAAGCATAAACAAAAAACCTATTTTCATATCAAGACATCAACTAAAATATACATACAATTCTGTAAAAGCAATAAAAAAAAACCACATATAATTGGCAACTATTTAAAAAGCATCCTATTGTTCAGAATGGGTTTCAGGGGAACTCGATCATTCAACCCCTTCCTTCTATCCACTCTTAAAGTTATAATCCATCTAGTTTCAGAAGTTTCTGTTTTATTAACAACATCATCACCTCGTTCACTATCCCAGATCTTCTCTATCACAAGAAACCTAAAAGAATATTAGCAGATTCTAACACATGACCCTGAGATCAGACCCATAGTAGGGGATAGACCTAACTTTTTATATAAGAACAAAGAAACACTTAAGAGACTATTATGTTACCCTAAAGGGAATATGGGAGTATCCTCAGTTAGTTTTAGGCAAGGGACTGTAATTACTGTGAGTTTACAGATGCTACTAATAGGTTCATGCACCCAGTTGTGGGCATAGAGTTTTAAGTTCAATGTGGTAGCAGATTGCAACAACTCTAATGTGGTGTATTTGGCAGTGTGTAGTGCCTGTTCGGTTTTCTATATAGGGAAGACCACCAGAAAAGTGAAATTTAGAATTAGGGAGCATCTTTGGAACATCAGGAACCATATTTTCACTAATGCTTTAGCCAAACATGTCTCCCTCGATGGTCCCACACATTCTTTTAGGTTTCTTGTGATAGAGAAGATCTGGGATAGTGAATGAGGTGGTGATTTTGTTAATAAAACAGAAACTTCTGAAACTAGATGGATTATAAGATTAAGAGCAGAGAAAGAGAAGAGGTTGAATGATTGAGTTCCCCTGAAACCCATTCTGAAGAATAGGATGCTTTTTAAATAGTTGTCAATTATATGTGTTTATTTTTCTTATTGTTTTTACAGAATTTTATGTATATTTTAGTTGATATCTTGATATGAAAACAGTTTTTTGTTTATGCTTTTTAAGATATTTAATAATGAATGGGTTAATTGGTTGCTTTATTTTGACTGGTTGTTGCTTAATTGTGAACAGTATATATTTATTTTCTGTTACTTAATTGTGAACAGTATATATTTATTTTCTGTTACAAGTGATGATATGGTACGATGAAGTGGCATTTATCACTATGAAACCGCTAACCTTTTAATAAATTTTATTTTTTACTTGTGCATTGTGGCTTTCAAAATCATTGGTTGGTCCGTTGTATGCTGTGGATTATTTTTACTACTTTTTTATTCAATGGTCCATTCATTCGAGCTGTGATCTTTATTTTGTGTGTATAGGACCCCTGGAAAAAAGGCTAACTGTTCCTTAGGGGGCTGGAGAATGCCCAAGAAAGGGGGAAGAGATTTGTAGACAATGCAGTACCATTGGTAAATGATGTAAAGAACCCAGGAATCATTAGTAAGGGACAGAGAAAGATGAGGAGAAAGAGGAATGTACTTGAGAACAGGATAGTCAGACAGCACCTGGTTTGTCAGGAAAAATATATTTCTGAACTAAAGGAGTCTGGGTAGCCTTAGCCCTTCTACAACCCTTCTTACTTTTGCGGGGAGGGCGAGACTGCCTACGAACAAAGGCTGGCTTATTAGAGTAATTCCTTTGGAATTCAGGTATAGGAGAAACAAAAATATGTTTTAGATCCTGTAAGGCTTTACCCTTTTCCTGTAGGGACTTGAACAATTCTTCAGCAGCAGCACAAAACAAATGCTTTTTATCCAGAGCAGCAGATGACAACTTAGCTTTAATATCATCAGGCAAAGGTAGAAACCAAAGCCAGAAATATCTCCTCAGCACAGAACCAAAAGCAGTAACCCTAGAAGAAGTATCTGTTGCATCATAATTGTATTTAGTACAATGGTGAGCCACTTGGGAAGAAGTCCCTAACAACGAGAGAGCAGAAGTTTTCCTTTCAAAGTCAGGAAGGTCAGAGATAACCTGACAGGCCTGAGATAAAACAGCCAAAATATATCGTCATAGAGTCCAACAATTTTCAGC
Organism: Protopterus annectens; assembly: GCF_019279795.1. Lineage (NCBI taxonomy): Eukaryota > Metazoa > Chordata > Ceratodontiformes > Protopteridae > Protopterus > Protopterus annectens. Next base: position 654,425,717 of record NC_056748.1, read on the forward strand.
CCTAAAACCAACGGCCAAGGAATACACATTCTTACCCAATCTTTCCACAGTTCTGCTGTCTTTAGCAGAAAGAAGCAACTTTTTAGAAGCAGTAACTTTGATGGCTTGTCAGATGCAACAGACACCAAAGAAGGGTCACCAAAGTGGCACTTATAAAGGAACTTGAAATCTTCAGGTACCTTTTAAAACCTATCAGGCTTTTTGGAAGCAGGGGGCTGGAAATCAGGAGCCTGAGATATGGTAGAAAAACCATCCAAAAATGCAGTCAGAACAGGAGGAACAGCAGAAGGCCTAGGACAGTCCATTTGCAGAAGCTCATAATACCGCTTCTGAACCTGGCACATGTGTACACAATCTCATTTGAAAAATTCCATCATTCTGGATATTGTGCCCCCACAGGAAATCTCCTCAAAAGGAGAGTCAGGATTAGTGAACTCCTTCCTCTGAACCATTGTCTAAGGAAGAAGGAATTTGGGAAGAATAGAGAAAGAGATTCCTCCTTCTCCTCCCAAAGAGGAATGCTTTTTCCCTAGGCCTCTTAATAGGAGTAGAAGACCAAGGGAGAGCTGGAACAGAAACTCTTTGAGGCAGCTTCAAAGCCATAAGGGCATTAAACAAACCCTGAGTGAAATTCTGCTATTCACTCTGAGGGTCATTAGAAGCAGGAGAAACGTTTATTTTTTTGCTTCTTCTTTAAAGAGACATCTGCCTAGTAAAACTTAGAAAGCTCAGACCCAGTATGACACTCTATAGTGGTAGTCAGTACCTCCTCAACCAAAACCTGAAGAACACCCCTAGACACTTTGATAATAATCAGCCACTGTTCCCCTTGAATATCCAAAGCATATGTGTGCACGGTTTCAAGGATGTGCATGAAGCTGGAATCATGCCAGCCTTTGAAGCAGTCACTGCAGAGGAATCCAACACAGGAGTTTGGCAATCTTCACTAACCCTGAGAAAGATGTCCAGCATAGGCGGCACAATGGAAGAATCATACCTAGCTTTCTTGGCCACCTTCTTCATGGATGGCTGACCCATGGAGCAAGAAGTTCCTTCCATGGTATCTTTTGCCAAAAGTTTAAGATGTTGGTTTTCTAAATACATGGTCAAAGAGGAAAGCTGACTACGCAGAGTGTTTGGGATGAAAACCTGGCAAACAGCACAGGATGTATGGCTGTGGGAAGCACGTTCATAGGTTGATACTAGGCTATCTGCCCTAGGGCATTTATAAGCCTAGCCAGAATGTGTTTGGCTTTCGCCACCCTTTTAGATTAGTTGACTGTGCCTCTGTATAACAGATCACAGAAGATAGCCCTTTTAAGGTTAGTTTACTGTGCTTCTGTCTAGTAGGGAGACAGAAGAGATCCCAGGGGTAAACCTACGATCTCCCATCCACTCATCAAGATTTCTCTTGAAGAGGGTCATTGAGGGGCTCTGCCTAACATGGATTGGGATTTTGTTCCAGAGTGAGGGGAGTAGAAAAAATAAACACTACTCATGATGATCTTCATGGGGAATCTGTCTCCTGCACTGGCACGTACTCTTTTTGGATGATATCAATCCCACAAGCAACAAAAACAAAGGAAAAAAGATTAGAACAAAACCTCAACGGGTCACTTATCTGAAAAACAGCTTGGTGAACCAGTAAATGAAGTGAGCTTTCAGATCGATGATTGAAGATGGTGTTCTGACTGGCAGCAAAGAAGTTCTGAGGATGGTACATCTGAATGTCTCCTTTATGCCCTATGCTGTATGTGGGGATCATATGTGTGATGTACAGCATACCCTTAGCAACGTAAATGCTTTGGTATACTGGCCGGTGGTTGGGATCTCTATTGTAAGGAAGATTGCAACAGTGAAGTGGAAGGACATCAAGGAGTTATATTCTATTACTGGCCTTACACATGAGACAAATAATCTTACTAAAACTACCCCTTCCTTGCAATAACATTTTAAATATCAATCACAAATTCCTCATAGCTTGGCTATGGACTAGTTGGGCATGGATCTTAAACTTAAAATTGTTACATATGATAATGCCAAACTCCTTGTACTGTTTTAATTCATTTAAACTGCAATTGCCTATATTTATACTGATCATGGGTGAAGGTCTGCCAGACAATAACACTCCAGATTTATTCTGATTAATGTGCAAGCCATTCAAGTGTGTGTTGTGTTAAGAAACTCATTAAATGCTTCAATAATACTCTCCTTAATTATGTATGTCCCTATTTTAATATCATCTGCATACTTTGTAATCCAGAAGGTAGTGGACTGGGGAAGCACAGAAAATACTATATAATAAACTAAACAGGTCTCAGCATCTATCTTTGAAAAACAGCATTCCTGAACTTTTTCCAGACTGATAAGTAATTTTTGATCATTATAACTGTTTTGCAGCCAATTAAGGACCTTCACAATTACATTGTGGTTAATAGAAAGCTGCTTCACTGAATCAATAAAGATATGGTATGGTATACTATCAAAAGGTTTTAAAAAGTCCAGGTATACAATGCTTCTCTAACTATTACGTGCTAGGCCTTACTAACAGAAATATTCAGTTCCACTAATTTGATAAAAGTGTATCTGGCATACCTCTCAACTGTACAGACTTTGCAAAATGCCCAGATTTTTGCCTCATATTTTGGGTCCATTTTTCATAAAACTGTGTATTTCTAGAAAACCAGTGACACATCATTAAAGACCAAAGTTAGAAAATAATGACAAACATTTGCGTTTTAGACAATAAATAAAATAAATGTCAATAAACTACCTGAGTTTGTAAGAGCAATATTTAAAAATTGTCCCTATTTTTGGGCCTTTGTCCCACTTTTATTTATGACTTTGTCCATATTTCTCGCTCTAAGAGGTTGAGAGTTATGGTACCTGGTTTCAGTGTATCAGCACTGAAACGACTCACTTGAGAGGACCTAAAGATCCTCCATCCAAACCAGCCATGAGGCACCTCTTAAACCTTTATGGATGGGTATCATGTTAAACATTCTCCATGTGAAAAGACAATGCTAGACGTTAATAACAGATTCCCATTTCTGTCAAAAAATTTAAGCTTTTCTACATTTTCTGTGAGATGTCAAATATCCTGTAATATAAATATTTCAGTAACTGCCACATTTGTGTTAATTTCCATTTTTTTCTTGTGACTCCACAAGAAACACAACATGCATAATAGAAAGGGTCTCCAAATAACTCTGATCTAAAAAGCAGTGGGCACATTATGCTGCTAATGAGTTTATTTAATACAAATGCCTGTGGGAGTAGACATGAGCTTCCAAAAGCTCATGTCCAGTGCCGTGTAGGTGAAGCTCAAATTATTTAACCATACACACATGAGTTATGCACAATACCACCAATGTCGACTTTTCTGTTGTTAACTGTTCAAGCACTTCAGATGAGGCAATACTTGAAGAGACAGTCATCAGCATTGCACTTCTACAGTAGAATAAAGGTAGCATCCTTCTGCAGGTATTAGAAAACAGCCAAAGTGCAATGCTCCATTGCAGATGTCACACATAAAAATCAATATATGGTAGCCTATTTAGGTCCAATTAGGTTAAAATGTCTAACTAAAAACCAGGATATATCTTTAACAGAAAGGCCTTTCAGGAAGGATTTGAAATAGCAATGATTACTCAGCAAAGAAGGTGGAATATGAAGATATATGGCAAAGACAGAACATTTCTTTTTGAGGCATTTAGCGGTAGAAAATGAGTGAAACACAAGGCAAAGTTGGTGGAAAATTATCTGGGTGATCTTAGACAGTATAAATTAAAGAGGTGAATGGTGACTTTAATGGTTCTTCTAGGGTCAGAAGTTTAGGCATACTCTCATTACGAAACCTAGTTTATTTGCCCACATTGTATGACACACCATAGGACTTTCCTGTTCTTGTAGAAACAGTATTAATGCAACAGTTTTCCTAATTAGGTCACTTTTCAGTTCTGGTACAATCACTACAGTTCAAAGTCAACTGAGACATCCCTTAATATGAATAATGATTCTGGCCTGTTTTAGTCAGGTCACATATTCACTGTAAGCAAAAATACTTGCAGCAGACAAGAAAAAAGTACTGATATCATAAGAAAAAGAGCAGAAATGTTCTACAAACGAGGAAGTACTGGGTTTCAAATTCCAGGATGGGGAATGAACCATACTGCTCATTAGCAGTATGAGCTGGTGAATAACAGAATTCACAGCTAAAGTGACTGATGGATTTACACTAGGAATAAAAGTCATACTGAACAAACATAGTCATGTAAATGCAGAATATGTACTTTGTATTTGCCATTGTCAATAATAAATGCATTAATTCATAGATCAGACCAATGTGTATTTATTCATGTTTTATACTGAATATATATTTTTTTGTATATTTGCCGTAAAAGTAATGATGAGGCCAGCTTTTGTACAAGAACCACTGAAATTCAAAAGCAGAAATTAGATGAACAGGTAGAAAAAGGCAGACAGAGGCAGGATCCTGAAAGTGAGCCCTGACTAAAATGACAGGTTATGTTATTATGTTTATAAAATATTAATAAACGGAGGGTAAAAAGTGACTGTGCTTTAAGAGGACTTTTGAAAATACCTTAAAAAGGCTTATGTGAAGAGAAGGCACAAAAGCTGCCTTTAATGTTCACTCACTTCACTTTTCAGATAACAGAATGTGCAAATGTTTACATGACAAGTGCAGCGTTATAGTTAAATGAAAGTTGTAATGACCGCATATTATGTAAAAACAATAAAGTGAATTCAGATTAAGTATTTGAATGAAGCAGCATTGTGATTTTTGTAACATTACAAAGCTTGCAATGTATAGTATTTTTTTAATTAAAATGGGTCATACTAATGTTAAAATAGGCTCCTGATTTAATGTCAGCACTTGAAACTTCAATGGCCGACACACCGAAAAAAAAAAAAGAAAATCCAGGAGAAGAGCAGACCTTGAACATCTCTCTTTCCCTTTAAGCTTCTTCTTTTTTTTTTTTTTGCAAGAAGGCAAGTCCCCCCCCTCCAACTTATATATACCAAATCTGAGATTGCACACCTCTGAGAAAAGGGAATACGCCAGGAAATGACCATTTCAGACTTGGTATGTAAATCTGCTTTTTCGGCCATTCAGTCTCCCAACATTTCAAATAATGACCATTAAAATAAGTGAAATGAATAAATATTTTAGCATTAACAAATGGTATAAAGTAAGCAAAGCAATTTCTGAATATTACTGATTGAAATGTATATAAAACCATTATAGAAAACCTGTGACTGCTTAAACAAAAAAGCAGGAATTATTTTGAAAAGAGAATAGACTAGCAGGTGTGAAAAAGCAGATGGACAAATTTCACTTATTAAGGGATTATATTGTGTGTGGAATTGCTTTAAGTGATCTGAAGATGGTCAGACAAACAGAAAGGGACGCTAAATGTTTCAAATCCTGCATGCCCAGGTGTTAAATGACAATCTCAAAAGCAATTCCTAGAAGACTGTTTGAAAATAGTGTGAAGCTGGTAGTAAAATGAATGGATGTGGAATCAGTTGTAAAACTGATGACTATGTGGAACATATTAATACCTTCCATGCTATTAAGGAGGGTTGGGAGAACATAACTGAAAAACATATCTATACTATTTAGCAAATAATATTCCACATGATGAACCTGCCAACATTGTTCAATGTTAATGCTTTCTAGAAACAACAAATGATTGTAGTATGGCAACAACAGCTAACTCATCTGAATAATCATTCATAAATATTACAGACATCTTGCAGAATAATTTAGATCTATACCTTCTTATAACTTCCGAAAAATTTAGTTTTCATATGAGAAATGTGGCATAAAAGCACTTTGGAATACATAGCAGAGCTGTACAGACTAGATGAGAGCAGGAAAAATCAGAAAAGGGCCGACAGATAAATGAAGAGAAATATTTATGTGCATAAATAAATATTTGCTTTGAAAAGGAAATCTGTTACATTATCAAGTGTTAAATACAGAAGCATTGACCAAAACTGCAGATGGGGAGAATTTAGATTTACAATGAGATGCAATGGTGTGTGCTATTAACACACAATTAAATCTCATAAAAAACAAACATATTTTAGGCTTGGTAGAGTTATCATACAAGGCTAATATGCAAATATTTAAAGAAAAAGGACTATATAAAATGCCACAAAAAGACCCACAATAAAGCAAAGGTCAAAGTGAAAGATAACAAAAAAGCTAAACAGCAAACATAAACCAAAAATATGCAAAAATGGTGGATACATAAAGTGAAGAACAGACAAAATGGAAGTAGACACATAAAATAAACATTATGACTTGAAGTTTTTAAAATTACACAGCATGAATCTGGGTCAGTGCAAAAGCAATGGGAGTAAAATATCACATGGAATTAGACAAATAACCTGTGTCAGAGAGTGGACAAAGTGACTCAAATCTAAATTCAACTAAGAAGCTGAAGATGGCAGTCAGGAATAGTAACAGACTTGCTACAGACAAATTTTCACATTTACCGACATGAGCTATGTAACTATGAACCACATGCATATAAAACTAAACATTGTAAAGTCAGAATGAGAAATAAAAACAAATGTTAGCCTGAAATTCAGTGAGGCCAGGGAAGCACTTAATTTTTTTAATACTAAAAGTAAGAAGTAAACTGAATAAGATGGAAAATATTGTGGTGACTGTAATGATGTGAGGTATTGCCAGCTATGCCAGGAGAAGCAGGGCAGTGGATGTGTAACATATGCCAGCACAGTCAGCTGGAATTTTGTAAAGAATTATATGTCACATATATCAGACTGGTTTGTACAGATGCTTTTGTTGAAGAATGTATTTGTAAAGCTGCTTGTTTTAAAAATGTACCATGTACCCTTCTTCTTCTTTTGGCTTTTCTTGGTTAGGGGTCACCACAGCAGATCACCTGTCCGCTCATGATTGGCAGTGGAGTTTTACAGTGTCGAGTTGCCAGCCCAGCGCCCAACCTTCCACAGAAGGCACACATGCACACGCTCACACCTAGGGCCAATTTAGAGTGTCCAATCCACCTACAGCATGTCTTTGGGATGTGGGAGGAAACCAGAGCACCCGGAGGAAACCCACGTGACCACAGTAAGGACATACAGACTCCACACAGGAGGCACCCCAGCTGAGGATCGAAACGGAGAACCTCTTGCTGTGAGGTGGCAATGCTAACCGCTGCATCACCGCGGCCAACCTACCAACAGTTTGCCCTGCTGGACTGAAATAGAAATATATATAACTGTTTAAATATATATGTTTTAACAAAGGTTACTGGAAGAGAAGAGGTTAATCTCAATCCACCTGACTTTGTAAACTAGGAAGAAAGTAAATTACTGGGCTTAGGGCATAAAGATGTTATCTCATAGTTTTGAAAGAAGCCAGAGTTGCAATACCTGTAAGAAGTATGGCTTATTAGCTCCTGTAGGAAGAATGGAAGTGTTTTACGGTTTTATGATTTTCAGGAGCTGCAGCAGATCTTAACAAGCATCTGTGCGTGTGTATTATTGACACCTATGTGGTAAATCCTGACAGATTCTAGCCGGGGGGGGGGGGGTTGAATAGAAACCAGAATTTAGATGACGAGATGTATGTGATGCCATTCTGTAATCTAGGACAAAAACGATAATTTAATACTAGGTGATACTGAAGTCTCAGTCTTTGTAAACTGACAAAGAAGGATCTCTCACCTACGTCATATTGCTTTACTCTAGTAAGTAACCAGGGAATAGTAATTATTTACATCAGTCAGGAAAATATAGTGAGATTAGTTAAGTATTGTTTTTTTTTTCTGTAAATGTGTGAACCAGTCCACCTGTGTTATTTTTAATATTTCCTGTGATTGAAACTCTGGCATTTATTGTAAACTGATATTTAGTATTTTCATGTTCTTTTATTATTTATTATTAAATATATTTAAACTTTTCATTGTGGCTAGTCCTTTAGGGAATATTTTAACCTTTGAGAATACTTATATCTATTGGTGACACTGTGGCCACTCTTGAAAGCCTGGCTGTTTGGTCAACATAACCATTTACATTAATATTAATTTCACTCAATATAATTGGGTACTCTTGTAAGAGCCTTAGATTAGCTGGCTTTAGAATGTCTGGTGGCAGTGTTAACTACCTTATAGTCTGGCCAGAAGGGAGCATAGCTAGCAAATCTATGCCAGCCTTTCCCAGGTGTGTGTGCGTGTGTCAACTACTTGGAGCAGGGATACGAAGCACTGGTTTTACAGAGAAGGTGCTGGAGGACCTGGCTTGGACACTCAGTTGAGGTCTCAACTCTATAGTTGTGCCAGTGGGGTGACTTACTGGGGACCTGGAGGGAGAAAGACAGATAAATTCAGACCCCGGACCGAGTCTGCTCCCTGTGTGCACATAAGGGAAATTGTGCTTGATGTAGGGACCTGCATCTGGAAATACTGGTGCATCCATTTTTGTTCCAAGTGAATGTCCCTCTTCAGTGCCAGTGGTAAGGATTCATGCTCCATGATTGCTGGCCCAGAGTGGGGATGCCACCGTGACATCTAAAGAAAAATGTACTGAATTACTTACTACAACAGCACTAAATAAAAATGAATCAGGGGTTGCACTTATATGCAGGGATATCAAGGCAACTCTAAATTTTGTATTAAAGAGTGTGCTGTAACTCTTGTTAGTGGAAGAGTAGACATTCAATCACTGCCAGTTTGGATGCAATTTTTGAAAAAATATTATAGCAGAGACATACATCAAAATGCAAACAGAGGACACTTATAAGAAGCTGTTAAGAATTAACATTCACACAGGAGTGTATACAACAGCCTGACTTTCAGAGTGATATCTACACCTGGTTGACATAAAGCTATGGATACAGTACTCTTATGAATTCCTAGTATGTAGCATCACCAAGATGTTACTTTAGTGAATGGAAAGAATAATGAGCCCTTAAATAACTGCAGAATATCCCTAACAGCCTAAAGAATAGGAAGGTAAAGCAATCAGAGAAAAGTGATATTTTCAGAGACAAGATGCATACTGTAGGAAAAGAACTGCAAAGAAAAGACCATGCAAGTAACTACAGAGTTTTCATCAAAACATGTCAAAATTATGGTTGCATCTAGAATTGGCAGGTTATTACTATACATTTCTAAATGAGGACTGCCAATGCATCTCCAATTAGTCAAATGCTCTGAATAAGTCATGCAACATATTTATTCAGTATAACCCAGTGCCTGTAAAGTTTTCACGTGATGTCTCTTATAGAATTATTGCTGTCCTTCCCCCTGAACTCCAAGATATCACATACAAACTCACATTTGCTTTAATGTTACAGACTACATCAGAATATGAATAAAAAGGAGAATAACTGAAATGACATAAGCCTGGTCTGGGTACTGAAGGAATTCTTATGGAAGAAGGTATTTGTTAATTGCATCACCAATCACTGCTAACTATTTTTGACCCAAGAAAGCAAATGTGATGACCACAGGCAGGTTACAATGCTGGCTGATTAACATGATACTGAAGACATGGAATAGGAGAAACATAGTAAAGCAAATGGAATGTCAAGGCTGCTATATGAGTAGCCACATGAACCAACTATCATCAGCCCAGTAGAGATGGGTAGTGACACAATGGCTTATTACACAATAAGATAGCAGATATAAGACAGTGGTTCAAGGGAAATACTTTACCATACTCTAAATTTGCTACTAGAGAACAGCAATTGTACTCTTGTGAAATAATATTGCTATATGGCCCTAGAAGAGTAATTATAGCTACACTGTATTTTCAACAGCAGATTCTGAACCTGTAAGAGGTCTGTTGATATAGAATGGTTCTGCTAATGAAGCCCTTTCTGGAGAGTACTTGTGAGCTCCATGATGTAACTAAAAATGGCCATTTCTAGAACCTACTTATCCTTCTTGACATTCTCTAATTTGTTCAATCTTGACAGAACTTGGAGAAATACTCCCAAGGAAAGTCCAAAATCACAGTAAGGGCTGCTACAGTGCAGCATGTGAAGTCATAATCCTGGGTGACTATACTAGTATAGGGAAGGTGCCAAAACAATGCGACAATTTAGCTTCTTCCTTAGGTGATAAGAAAATGTCCTCTTCTTCTTGTGCCGATTAGCATTGGGGGGGGGTACAGATGGAGGGGAAGTATTCTGGTCCTCCACAGTATTGATGACCTGGGTCTGCTTCCTCTAAAAATGGTTGTAAACCTGGACCTTGGTAGTGTGAAAGACATGCACTTACCTTTTTAAGTTGGCATCCAAGAAGTTGTTGCTGAACTGCTTGTAGAATGAGGACAGTCACAATATTATTCTCAAACATGCTTACATATCTGAGGTGGTACCCCCAGACTAAAGCATCTGCAGTCCCAAACTGCAACAAGCTATGAGGAACTATATCATTGTCAGAGTTTCCACAAAGCTGACATTCAGACAAGATCCAGGGAAGTCTTCAAGTTTTCCATCACCTGACAAGCAAAAAAGGACTGTAATTTGGACAGTCAAGGGGAGTAGTTGATTGCCCTAAATTCCAGAATGACACATAAGTACATTCTGTTATAACACCTGATCAGAGCTCTTAACCATTTGCCAGGTTATACTATGGCAATGTTTTTCCACCTGTGGAACTTCTGCTAGACATAAGAAATCAAAAAGAGATCAAGGAAGTTGGTAAAAGGCTCTATGTATTAATCGCGGGGCTTATACAGAACACAGGATTTCTTGGGCACTAAAGGGTAAAACCTGTATGTTTCCAGAGTGGCTGCACAGCTTCCACAGTGAATAAGTTCATGGGTACCACACCCAAAGCAGCTATTATATCAGAAACAGAAGGTGGACTCCAAGAGCAAACTTCTTCCTGGTCTCTTCCAGCACACGTGAACTGGTTTTGTGAGTTTTGGTTGGGGGAATGGCTACCGTTTTACATTTTTATCGGTGAATGACTGAGTGCTCATCAGATTTATTCCCAGGATAGCTTAACAAGGCCATTCTGAGTAACTCCTCATAAATATAAGATCATGTGCAATGGAGGGTTCATCATAAGGGAGGAGGAGTCTTTCAATTCTTGTCCATCTAAAGAGACAATGTTTCTAGATCCTGTGACTCCTCAAAGAAGCTTGAGTGTGAGAAGTTTCTGTGACCTTACATGAAAGAGTCAGCATACACATAATGAATACTGTACAATCTATGCATGACTACATGAAGACTGAAAGTTAAAAACATCAGAGAGGCTCTGCTGACTAAGAAGAGGTTGAATGGAAGGACTGTTCAGATCCACAGACCTGAAGAGCTGGAGGCTGATGCTGAGATTTCACAGTTCAATCACACCTTGCTGACACAAAGAATTACCAAAAGAAGAATGTCTTGTCATTCTAGGCTTGTAAAGCAACTGGTTCATCTTTATGAACACCCTTTAGATAGTTTGTTCAGTGCTTCTCTTTCAACTGTGGAAGTTTCATAGGCTTACAGGTTAGTATGTTAGTAAACACAGTCTGACCTAGTGCAGATCATGTCTGGATCACCTTGATTTATGAGAATGGCTGGAAACTGTTATCAGAAAGAGAAACATGGGAGGCAAGGCAGATTTAGTTTCTATGCAGCAAAACAAGATAAAAATTGCAGAAGAATGACAACGTTAAGGGAACGATCTTGAAAATCTGATCCATATACATGACTGCTCAGTAAAGGCATGGATAGGAACCAGCAACAGGAAGTAGTGGTGTAGAGTACTTCCATATGGCATAGACCTCTGATTTAATTCAAGGCAAAAAAGATTATGAACATAGCAAAAAAGACTTAAGTTGTGCATCAGCTCTTTCCACAGGCAGTATTGTCCCTCACAAATGCAAAGAGTTGGAGTGCAACATACTTTGTTCAAAACAGGTATGATAAGAAATGGTGTGCCAAAATCTAGTCTTAGTTCAACGTTTTTCAGTATCTAACATCTAGATTTTGCATGTTTTTGGGAAAGGGTCATGTTTTGGACAATATAGAATTGGAGATGGAAGACAGACAAGATGACAAAGATGTAGGAGTAATCTATAAGGAACACAAGATGGTGAACTGACGCTTGACAATTCTGAAATGTAAATTATAAAAAAAATAGGTCATCAGTCTAGACATTCAGAACTAATGCAGCATGTGTTCTATATTAGAATAAATTTTAATAACACAATATAAGAAAAGGATCTAGGGATAGTTACTGAGAACAAAATTGCTTAGTTTGTAATGCTGTCAGTTTGATGCAGTCATTTAAAAAGGAATTTTGAAGAATATAACAATCAAGAGTACAACTGGAAGGGATGTAGATGTTCTGAAACTATATAGATGTAAAATGAAGTTTCTTTACTAAGACTGGGTGAAGCAACTGGCAGAGGGATTGTTAAGCCTCAAATGTACAATAGGGTCATGCAACTATTGATGTGCCTTTAAGAAATATTTGAAATGGATTTTTATACTTATGAAGAATTTCCTTATTCAGGCTGCCATTACATATGCATTCAGTTGTTAAGGCTAGCTCTGCAACTTAGAAATTAAAAAAAAATAGCATGTCCCCAGCAAACAGGTATGGAATGCATGCTGGCCACTGGAGGAGCCACCAAAGAGACATGGGGATGACTTGCCACAGATGTCCCACCCATCCAAGGAAAGAAGGAGATGGTAAAATCTTACTACAGCAGCTCCACCTGGGGAAGGCTCAGAAGTATGGCTTTTACCTGAAAAGGATAGCAAAGGTTGCAGGCTCTGTGCAGTGATATACAGCCAAATTTTAGAATCATATAAAAATATACTACTAACACCCCCTTTTGCATAAGATAGTTGTGATCTGCTGTGGCCTCCCTCACCTGGTGTCCTAGAGCTTCAAGGATAGAGAATGAAGGTTTGATACATTGTGACAGGAAAGGGTGCAAAAATGCATGTGCTAACAAAACAGATGGATTCATGCTAACCTGGACTCTGCATATATGACGTATGAGTAAGAGAAGAACACTTTCTAATGGCAAGACGACTAGCAGCTAATGGGTATTAACTGTCATGAATGAGTTCCACCTGGGTTCTACTCAGCAGCTTTGTGTATTTTCACTTGTACATGTGATGTAATACAGTTCCACTTTCAGTTCACATTTATTAGCTTTGATTTATGCCTTTATTTTTACCATTGTTAAACAACGTGTTACATATAAGGCATAAGAATCAGAAGTACGGTTATGAAATGAAAATCAAATTGTCAAAATGAAATAGCCACCTAAAAAGACTATATCAACATACTGACTGTATACAGACCTTTAAGTAATAGTACTAAACATTTTGCATTTAAATGTAATTAAATCAGCATAGTTTTAAGAATTTCATGCAATGTTTATTTTAAAAAAAGTCAGTTTGTTGAAAACACCTGGGACACTACATTTTTATAATCAAACATGCAGATTAAATACATTTTAAGAAAAGATATGGAAAGAATAAATCAGTTTAAGAGTAACTTAACTCTTCTATATGAGTTGTATCTTGATAATCTTATAGACAAATAGAAACATTAAGAAACATTATCTGTCTGCAAATATATCAGATTAGGCTTGCACTATAACATCCTGCAGTTAGGAATGGGGTATGTGTCCTTAGCATAATCACATATGATTAGTTTAAAAAAAAATAAAAGTCTCTGCTGTGGCTTTGATACAGATAGACAGTGGAATAGCTCTAGGACAACATATTGCCAAAATAGGATTTCCTCACACAGGCACTTTCATTGAAATTATGCCTCTTAATTCTAACAGTATCACATTAATTCTTTTGTGGTATCTTGAGGCCTACTCAAGCAGCAGACAAAGGAATTTTTATTCAAAAGTCATGTATTTTCCACCCTATGTTACTTTCATTTCACTGTTTAAATCATAGGTATCAAAGGTCTTTGATTTTAACAGAACACACAAAGGCTGCATTTACAAATTAATCCTTTCCTTACTGAAAGAAGCTTGCCACATCCATTTACACATTTGCTAAATGACAATTTTCAAGCTTCAAAGACAAAACATGAATATTTCACTGACCTTCAACAACTTTTGGCTGTGTTTTAAGTCTTTATTTATATCGACTGTACATGTTTCCTTTGCTTGTATCTTTGGGACTGGTTCCTGCTATTTTCTTTCAGGTCCTCTGCCCTTTCTGGTACTGGACAGGCATTTGCCAGTGTGTTAGGCTCCAACTTGTATAATTCTCTTAAAAAGGCCCTTGGCAGGGTGTCAGGCTCTCATCCATGTAACTGTCTTGGATAGTGTAGATCAATATGTGTGTATGTACCTTTAAGAAGCTAACCAATGACTTGTACAAGTGTATAAATACTGAGCATGTGCAAGACTGACTGCCATTTTGCAGTAAGCTGTTGAGATGTAAGCATGTATGTATGTAAGATATATCTGTTAACTAGTTCATTCATACTTTATGATGCTGGCATCCATCCTGATGTGTTTCTATATATTAAAGTATCTAAACGAACCCCTCTGCCTGCTTGTATTATGATTTAGGAAAGGACGAGCAACATGGTGTCAGAAGTGGGATGTCTAAAGTACATGGAATCAGAAACAGCATATCCAAAGGGCATACAGTTAAAGGGGGCTTGGCTAAAACAATTTAAGGCACTTGCCTGCTGCTTGCCTGGGGCTGGTGGAATATAAAGGAGTGAATCATCCCTAAAATCTGCAAACTTTGAAAAACAGGAAATGAATTTCAGCTATTAAATCTTGCTCAATGCTATTTCTTTTTGCATAATATGAAACGGAGCATACAGAACATTCTAAATATATTTACATAAACTGATCTGTACAATATTGATAAAAATATTCAAATTACTTTGGAAATGTTTGAAATAAAGTCTGAATTGCATAAAATGAATAAAATAAGAAGAAACAACCACATTTTCACAAAGCATGTATTTTTCGTATTAAGCAAAGATATCCGAGTTATCAGAAGTGTATAAAGTGTTCACATGTTTGTGCAGTGTTACAGTAAACCTATTTCGCAAACTTACAGCCATTACAGGGCATATTTTGTAGAATACAGCCATTTCAGAGCATATTTCACAAAGTACAGTATTTTGAAGAGTTTATTATGCATATGAATGTTATTACAAGCTCACAGAACTGTTTGCACATAATTACAGGTGCCATATTTTCAGTGTGTTTGTGTGTATACTTTGTGGGCATGGCAGATGGGTTAAAAAAAAAAAAACAGTCCACTTGTGTTTGATAGTAATATTGCTGAGAAATTGAGAGTATTTGAGCAAAAGTATTACATTTTCATACAGGCTGCATTTTCTAATAAAGATGACCGCTCAAAGGTATTTATTCTACTTAATTTAGCTGGGTCAGAAGCCACAGAAAGGGATCATTCATTTTTGTATGCACCTGCTATCTATACAGGAGAGGGAAAAATGTCATATTGTTGTACCGGCTGAGTCAAGGAAGGACTGTGAGTGCTTGAAATGTAAATTTAGAAAAATGTGTAACCCCCAGACAAATGTTACAATAAAAAGGCACTTATTTTACACAAGGGATCAAAAGCCTGGTAAAACTTTTGAGGCATATATAACTGACCTGAAAAATAAAGCTAAAATGTGCAGATTTCATGATTTAAGGAATGAGCTGATAAAGGACAGACATGTGTGTGGTATAAAAGACAATGTTGTGAGAAAGATTTTGCTTTGTGACAGTGATTTACCTCTAAATAAGGCCACTGAGATTTGTCAAATATACGATATTACAAAAATGCACACAAGTGTGTTTACAAATGAGAACAGCTCAAGAAGACACAGTGATAGAGCTCATGTTAATAGTATGCAGCATGTGGTTAAAAGAAACAAGCACATAGCAGCAACTGTAACCCCTGCAGTACTCACTGGTAAACCCAAGAGCTTTCTAGCAAATTCCAGAGTTCGCATGTCTCAGAAAAGCATAAAAATGAGTCAGCAACCTCAAAGCATGGGCCCCAAACTAGTTTCATTGCCAATGCCAACTGTCATAATTGTGGTGAAAGCCATAAATCTAAAAGGAAAAAGTATTTAGCTTTTTGTCAGCAGTGCCACAAATGTAATAAATAAAATCATTTCAAAAAAATTTGTAAATCAAAAGCCCCACATTCTTTCATTAAAGGAAAACATTTTAAAAGTTGATCAATTAAAAAAAAACATGACATAGGGTCGCAGGCTACTCTTTATGTTAATGGTGTGTCACTGCTTCATAAAACAGTCAACACAGATTTAAGGACAAAGAATAAAGTATTTTGTACTGTTTGAATAAATGGCAAACCCATAGAATTCAAAGTTGATATAGGTTCCAAGTGCAACGTTATGTCAGCAAAAACATTTGTGAGAGAGTGTAAAGTTAAAAGGCTTGATTTGGCAAGGTGTGCAAAGCGTGTTGCTTATGGAGGTGAAAACAATTCAGACGGAAGGCTCAGTAATATGTTCATGTTACTCTGCTAAAAGAAGCTACGACTTGTTATTCTGTGTGGTCAAGAGTCATGTCCAGTCATTATTAGGACTCAGAGACAGTTTAGAAATGGGACTGCTTTCATTTAATAAAGAAGTCCATCATGTTAGCTTAAAAGAAAATCACTCTAATTTTGCCCAGTACATTTTTTCTACCTATGGTGATCTGTTTGAGGGCAAACTAGGCTTTCAGTTGTGTACTCCATAAAGTTAAACCCATAGTGGGTATCTTCCATGGTGGTAGCTCACAAGAAAAGCTCAAATGTCATCAGAATATGTATTAATCCATGAGATTTAAACAAAGGACTAAAAAGACCTCATCATCAAATGCACACAGTCAAAAAAGTCACAGCCTTAATGTCAAATGCCACTATTTTTCTGCCCTACATGCAAAACGTTCCTTTTGGCAAATTTAGCTTGCCAAAAAAATCCTCAGTGCTTACTACATTCAGTACTCCATTTGGTAGGTACAAATTTTTGAGCATACCACAGAACATAGCCTGTGAGAAAGACTGTGAGTTGTCCGGTGTTCCAATTACTGAGAAGGTTACAGAGGACATTTCCATTCATAAGACAAATCCAGAAGTTCCAAATACGAGTTGTGTTCTGCAGATTGTCCCTGTTGCTAAATTTGGTCCACAATTATGTTACAAGATATGATCACATCTCTAAACCCTATGACAAATACGAAGTAATTTGCTCATGAACATTGTATGTTTTTAATGTATATAGTAATGCATGTCTAACTCAAATATTGTTTTTTTTTCCAAAGGGCAATCTTTTTAAGAGGGAGGATGTAGATCAATATGTGTGTATGTACCTTTAAGAAGCTATCAAAAGTGTATAAATACTGAGCACATGCAAATCTGACTGCCATTTTGTGGTAAGCTTTTGAGATGTAAGAATGCATGTATGTAAGGTCTGTCTTTCTTGTTAACTAGTTTGTTCATACTTTATGATGCTGCTATCCAGCCTGATGTGTTTCTATATATTAAAGCATGTAAGTGAAACCCCCAGCCTGTTTGCCTTATGTGCTAGAAAAGGAAGAGTGACAGACAGGTCTTTACCTAGATAACAGATTCTTGCCTCTGTCCCGTTAAATCTCTCAGTAGTAAGAGGCAAATGCCTGTGTTACTTCCACTTTTCACTGTCTTCTTTTAACAGAAGTATTGCTTTAAATCAATTACAGGCCATCTCCTTACATGACAGATTTTTTATCTCTCTCTATCTATTTAACTTTACTTTTTTTTAGAAAAGATCAGTCTGGTGCCTTTATATTAAGCTTTCCTACCCCATCCATTCCCTACACTCAATTTAATGTCAGCATTCAGAACAGTATAGCAAATAAAAACACAGTTTTACTATGTGATAAGTGTAGAAAATACTGAAGCTTTGCAGATTCAATCAACACATTTTAGAAATTATTTTAATTTTATATGAGTATCCAAACTTTTAAATGCATTACAGCTGTTAATACAACATTCCTAAAAGGACAATCTTATATTGTTAGTTATGCATATTACAGTAATCCAATGTTTTAGACTATAAACAAAATGTCAAGTATAATCTCCATGTTGCATTTTTTAATGCAACAAAATTTGCAGAATGGCAACTTTAAGGGCAGTTTCAGCCCTCAATGCATTACTGCACATCTTTGTTCAATAATGCCTTTATTCTACTGCTCTGTGGGAGACTTAAGAGACTATGTCATGGACCCCTGGATTAACAACTACTCAGACAAATTTTTAACAGAAATACCAGAAACAGGCTTTGGAACAGCATGTATCACGTACAAATGCATGGGCTTATAATCATAAACTACAGAATGGCACTTAGCATGTACATGGAAACCTCTTTTACGACTAGTGCAAATACATTCATTCAACCTAAGTGTTTTCTGTTCAAAGGTTATTGTATGAACAAGATGGAATACCACTAACATCTTCAGGGATAACAGAAAAATATGTTTAGGTGCTACTCAGTGGGTTTGCGTGGTCTTGTATCATAAAACAGACACATATGAATGAGATTTACTCACATAAGTACAAATACTAAATTATAAAGGGGTCTGCAATATTTTATTACCTGGACTGCCAACTATATACTTAAAAGCTAAGAAATAAAATAAGAGATACAGAATGAATTTTTTTATAATTTAATTGAATATGCACTCCATATATTACTACCAAGTTTGTCTGTTTGACTTCTAAGGTAAAAATCAGTGCATGTGTTCATTAAAGCTATTTAGATGACAAGAAAACATACTCCCCTGTAAGTAACTACACATAAAACCAGTCAACAGAGTCAAAATATATTTTTCTTTTACAAAAACTTTGTTTAGAGGTGTGGGCTAAGAACACCTGAAATTATGCAGTGGAATCAAAATGAATAACCACACTGAAGTAAGCCAGCTGTTGATGCACAAGCAAACAGTGACTTTACTGCCTCATAAAATACTCTGCGTTCTATAAAAGATGAGTTGACCAATATCAGATATCAAAAGGTTGCAAAAAACAGTAAATGCTGATGTAGAAACACCATTATTATCTAAGAAATAGTTCTTACCTGAGATTGTGCATTTACATTTCCACCATTCGTAACTAGCACTTTAACCACTTCTGTTTGGCCAGCCAGTGAAGCTATGTGTAGTGCAGTATTTCCTTTCTGAAAATGGAATAAAACAAAGTGTGAAAAAGTCTATATTTCTTAGTATTATTCAAGTAAATATGCACTGGGCCCCATCATAATTAAGAGTAGTTTTCAACACAACCGTTAAAAAGGTAAAAAAAATGTGATACAGGAATACATTATATGCAGTGTAACAGATAAAAGGCAGTCCACTTAGCTAAAATATAGAAGAACTGCATAACAGTGCACGCGCACACATGCACGCACACAACAAAACAGTAGAAATGAAATATTTAGTATAATGTCTCCATTATCTTCAAACATCAGTTGTAACAAAGTATTATTTTAACAGTGATAATCAAATTTTCACAAAATGCTTTATATGCATTTCTAGAACTCAGTCATCAATATCTCCTTGCTAACTAGTATTGCAGGCAGGCAAACCTAAACAAGGGCCATTTTTCAGTCATGACTGATTAGAACAGATTAAACAAAATCTAACAAGACAATTGCTACACAACAATAATGTACACAGTCAATGAGCCATAAGCTTAACATGGATTCCACATTCATCTCGGCTAGAGCATAACACTGGGATTCTTCAAAAAAGGAACTCCTGAAAGACACTGACTTCATGAATGAGAAAAGATGCTCTTATCAATGGAATAAATTAGGTGTGAGAAGCGTAGGTTCCTAAATGGAAGGAGGAATGCAGTTCTAGATTTTGGGGGTCAAGAGAGTGAAAAAGCTAAGATACTTTTAATGAGGGAAAATTCTATGGTGCCTAAAGGCTAGTAAGAAGTACACAAGGTCTTTGGGCAGGAATAAAATTAAATTTTCTGTGGGGTGGGGAAGTGATATAAATGCAACAGTCTGAATATAAGGGAGGCTGTAAAATATTTTACTTTAACACAAACTGGAGGACAATGTGCCTTCTGTAAAATAAGAAATTGATGCCCGCTTCTGTGTGAGCTAGTTATGAAGGGATTTATTTTACTGAAAGCAATGTTAATAGTCTGCATGTTAAAGGGCTATGATAACAGTGGAAGACTACATTTGAAAGATGGCTGAACCAGTCTTCTGGGACGAACAGCCCTTCATTTAATGGTTAAATAATTCAAAAAAGAGTAGTGCAGCCTCTTTTTAAGCTAGATGTACGCACATGGTCATGGTGGGACAAAACTGGAAATATCTTGACCCTGAGGAATTTAAAGAGAGAAATTAACTAGAAGCAGGGAGATGTAAGAGAAAAGTACATTAAAAAAATGTAGGACTGTACAGAAGTGAAGTTTGCTTTTGACTAAGGCAGCAAGGCTTCACACTTCTGGCTAGCTTCTTACTGTAGTTGCTATTGCAGAAATAGGATTTGTTTTGTACTCACTCCAATCTTGCCTTCTTTGGAAGTAAAAAAGTCCACCAGAACCACAAGAAAGTCTCTCTAAACTAATTTAATGAAGCAAATTAAAACTTTCGCATACTGCTTCTTCAGGATTAATAACACTTCCAAAAAAATCACATTATATACACGATAAAAATGTCACACGATAAAAGCAATAATTAAACATCAATTAATTTAAAGAAATAAACTCATCAAATATGATTGTGCAATTCATTTAAAACTGTCTTAAGTATTAAATTCATTTACAGTGACTTTTATGCTGTTCTTGTGGGCTTTTTTCCTCTTCTGTTTGTTTTTTAAGTCTCCCTGATTTACTGCTATGCTGATTTGTTGTTTTTGCTAATCTTGCCTTCTTTGAGCAATTGCTTTATTTATTCCTTGGTTATCTAAGGGGTGTGAATGACCCTAATCCTTTTGGTCTTTCAAAAGTAATATATGTCTTGAACTAACAGCAGGATAATTAAGCAGTAATGCATAATTACTGTCAATTTTGTGAGGTGATGCAGGTTTAGCTGATGGCAGACAGCTCTGAGTAATGCCATTTATTACCTGTATTTAAAGTATGTGCCATACTTAATAAGATTACCGCAAGTTTAGGATGCATGCATAGTAGTGCATGAGGTCAGATGTTATCCTGGGACACTTAACTGAAGCATGTGTATATATCACTTAATAAAGTATCAAAGTAGTTAGTCTAGTACAGATTTGAGTGGAGAAAACCAAAATTAGAATGATTAGCAATGAAAGAAATAGCATGTGTTCAAGAGACAAAGTTGGATCACCATGATGTTCAGAAATTGAAAAAAAAAATCCGTTAGCAATAAATGTGAGCAAGGTGAGCAACAGCCTGAAGGGAATATGTCTCAAGTTTCTGAATCTAACTGGAATGTTAGTGTTTATGAAAAGGCTCAAAGTTGCTTCCACTAAAGATGCCAATTATTTGCAAGACCAACAGACAGTGATTAGCCTGGTAGACAACAAATGGCTGACGTCCAGGAAAAAGGCACAAAGAGAGACATGAAGCTTGATTAAATTAAACTGTATCCCACTCGGTTGGAAGATAATGCAGAAAATTTAAATTAAAGCCTGTATGGTATGATTAAATTAAACTGTATCCCACTGGGTTGGAAGATAATGCAGAAAATTTAAATTAAAGCCTGTATGGTATTCTTGAATTGCAGAATAAAAATGACTAGCTGGATTATGCAAGATATAAAATGCTAGAATGGGGTGGTTTTGCTAAAGACTCCATGGGTAATGCCTGGGGTATACATTTGCAACTGCCAGAATGTTATTTCAGGTATGGAAGCATAAGGTCAATACTGATAGAGTTTTTAATGTGTTACAAATGAAAGCAAATTCTGTTGAAATCTGGAACAAGGCCAATAAAAAGTACAGTTGTGTATACCTTCCATAAATGTAGATGTTCGAGTGTCTTCACTGTTGCAGTCATAACTGCAGGGTACTCCTGCCGGCAGGCAGCCCGAGGTCGGCCAGAATATCAAAGTCTGGGTCCGGCGTCGGCTGTTTCAGTTAGAACCCTGACGTCAGAGCGCATGGGTATAAAGCTGACAGCCGACGCCATCTTCTCCAACCTTTCTTGCCCCTGATGTCAGAAGCCCCCATAAAACCAAAAGGTGTCCCAAGGGAAACACAAATACACCAGAAAGGTAGTGGAAAAGGAAACACAGTAAGCAAATAGAAACAAGAGGGGTCTGGAGGGAGGGAAACACAGACTGCAACAGTGAAGACACTCGAACATCTACATTTATGGTAGGTATACACAACTGTACTATGTTCTTCGTGTTTCACTGTTGCAGTCATAACTGTAGGGTAGAATCCCAAAGCTGAGAATATGGGAGGAGGTTATGAAGTAGAAGGAGCAGCTAGAAGACCCTGCAAGACAGCAGAGGCAAAGCCTGCCCT
This sequence comes from Protopterus annectens, assembly GCF_019279795.1. Taxonomy (NCBI): domain Eukaryota; kingdom Metazoa; phylum Chordata; order Ceratodontiformes; family Protopteridae; genus Protopterus; species Protopterus annectens. Next base: position 654,448,193 of record NC_056748.1, read on the forward strand.
AGACTTAGAGTACAAAGGGAGGTTATAGTGCTTGGAAAAAGTATGCACAGAGCTCCAAGTGGCAGCCTCCAGAATGTCCTTGGTAGGAACTCCTCTGAGAAAGGCTGCTGAAGTGGCAGCTGCTCTAGTAGAATGAGTCCTGACAGTACCTGGAATCTGTTTTCCATAAAGAGAGTAACAATATCTTATTCCATGAGCAATCCATTTGGAAATAGTTTGCTTAGAAATGGCTTTACCAAGAGAACTGGAAGCAAACGAAATAAGCAATTGATCTGATTTTCTGAAACTTTTAGTTTTGTCCAGGTAAAAACGTAGTTGCCTGTGTACGTCCAATGAATGCAAAATCCTTTCCCCCCTATTTTGGGGTTTTGGGAAAAAGGTAGGAAGGTGGATAGTCTGATTTAGAGCCACTCTAGAAACTACCTTAGGCATAAAAGTAGGATTGGTCCTCAAGGAAACTCTGTCCTGATGGAAGATGAGGTTTGGTTCCACGGCCATGAGGGCTTGTAACTCAGACACCCTTCTGGCAGAAGTCAAGGCCAACAAGATAGCTGTCTTCCAGGATAAGAACTTAATGTCCGCATAGGCAGCAGGCTCAAAAGGAGGCAAAGTCAGCTTTTCCAAGACATAGTTGAGATCCCAAGGAGGGACAGGAGGAGTTCTAGGAGGTTTTAAATTCTTAGCTCCTCTCAGAAATTGTCTGACCAACTGGTGGGAAAAAAAGGGAGGATCACAATTGAAATGTGCCGAAATAGCAGAAGCATGAATTTTAATGGAAGAAAATGAAAGACCTTTAATCAAAAGGTCTGAGAGATAAAGTAAAATAGATGAGATATCAGGTATTAAAGGATCAGAGCCACGATCCTGCATCCAAATACAAAATCTTTTCCATTTAGAAGCATAAGATTTCCTTGTACTAGGACGCCTAGCTTCCAAAAGAACATCCAAAACTTGTTTAGGAAGAGAAGAAGGAATCAATTGCCTTTGATGAGCCAAGCTGCCAGACAGAGAGTCTTGATGTTAGAGTTAAATACCTGACCCTGATGCTGGGACAGTAGAGAATGGGTCAGAGGAAGACTCCAAGGAGGAACCAAGGAAAGGTGCAGTAGAGTAGGGTACCAAAACTGATGAGGCCAATTTGGAGCTATCAAAATGATCAGTTTGGGTTTGTCTAGCTTTATCTTTAGCAATACCCGAGGCAGAAGAGGAAGAGGAGGGAAGGCATATCCCGAAAGATTCCTCCAGCTGAAGGACAGGGCATCCACTTTCCAAGCTGTCTTGTGGAAGGACCTGGTGCAAAAGAGAGGCAACTGATGGTTGAGATGGGATGCAAACAGACCTATCTGAGGACAGCCCCAAACTGCAGTTATCTTGCTGAATAAGTTGGGGTCCAACATCCATTAGTGAGGATCCAAAATGTTTCTGCTTAGGCTGTCTGCTAAGAGATTTTGTTTTCCTGGAATGAACTGTGCCTGAATATCCAGATTCAAATTTAGGGCTGTATCCCATAAGGTCATGGCAAGTCTGCAAAGGGGGTAAGAGTGAGAGCCCCCTTGCTTGTTTATGTACCACATGACTGTGGTATTGTCTGTTCGAATTAGCAGAGGTCCTGGTTTCAAAAGAGTCTGGAAGGCTAGAAGAGCATTTTGGACTGCTAACATTTCTTTCAAGTTGATGTGCCATAGAAGGTGATTGTTTGTCCAAGAACCTTGTTGGCATTTGTCTAGAAAATGAGCTCCCCATGCATAATCCGAGGCGTCCGTGGTTATGATCTGAGTAGGTTGAGGTAGACGAAAGGGCTTGCCTTCGTTCAAAACACATGCCCTGGACCACCAAAGGAATTCTTTCTGGAGGCAGGGAATCAGTGGAATCATTGTATCCAGACTGTGGCAATGTTGAGACCATACACTCTTTAGGTACCATTGAAGTTTCCTCATGTGAAGCCTCGCATTTGGAATCAACAGGATGCAAGAGGCCATGTAGCCCAGAGCCTGCAGGAATTTCCTTGCAGTGAGCTGAGTCAATGCTGCCAAGGTCTTGAAGATTGAAGCCAGCTGTAACTGTTTTTCTGGAGTGAGGAAGGCCTTCTGTAAACTTGTGTCCAAAAGAGCTCCCAAGAAGGTCATTCGTTGAGAAGGAATCAAATGTGACTTTTTTGTGTTCACTGAGAATCCCAGTAGTAGGAAAAGACGTTGAACAAAATGCAGGTGTTGAAGTAGAAGGTCTTTGTTGTCTGCCTGTATTAGACAGTCGTCCAGATAGGGGTAAATCTGAATCCCCTGAAGTCTGCAGTAAGCTACTACTGGAGCCAGGCATTTGGTAAAAACTCTGGGTGCAGTAGATAAGCCAAATGGCAGTACAGAGAATTGGAAGTGTCTCGAGCCTGCCTTGAATCTGAGGTACTTTCTGCATTGTTGCCTTATGGGGACATGTAAGTAAGCCTCTCTTAAGTCCAATGTTACCATCCAAGTATCTTGTGAGAGCATTGGAAGAAGTTGTTGAAGTGTAAGCATCTTGAATTTTGGAATTTCCAAAAAGGTGTTTAATATTGAGAGGTCCAGAATAGGTCTCCAGGAGTTTTGTTTTCTTGGGACCAGAAAAAGTCTTGAGTAAAAACCTTTCCCCACCTCTAGAGGTGGAACAGGTTCTATGGCTCTTAAGGCTAACAAAGCGTCCACTTGATTTAAGGCCTCTGTCCATTGATGTTTTGGCAGATCTGGCCAGCCGGAAGGCCTTGGCAGAGTGTGAAAGTGGAATCTGTAGCCTTTCAAAATCACGTCTAACACCCATTTGTCCTGGGTAATGTGAGTCCAATTTTGGTAAAAAAGAGAAAGCTTTCCTCTAAGAGGGGCATCCAGGGAAGGAGGACCTGAAGCCCAACAGAGGGAGTCATTGAGTCTGCTTTCTTTGGGTTTGAGATCTGTCTTCTCCCCTTCTAGGTGAAGAAGCAGTCCACTGTCTAGATCTGTAAGAGGCCTGAGCCTGCGCCCGACCTCTGGAGCGTATATATCTTCCCCTTTGAGGCCTGTCAGAGGTGGGAAAAGACCAATTTTTGGAGGGCCAATTTCTGGAAAATCTAGGAGGCTGTACTTGCAAGAAATCTTTTACAGTCTGCATAGACTTGGCTTTTTCTTCCATCTTTTTAATAACCTCCTCAGCCTTAGACCCAAATAAGACATCATGCTGAACAGGGGCATCTAGCAATTTTGCCTTAACTTGTTCAGGTAAATTCTGCTCACGAAGCCAAGCATGTCTCCTGATAACAGTACCAGAGGCAGCCGCCCTGCAAGAAGCCTCTAAGGCATCAAAACCACAATGTAAACTATGTTTGCTAACTTGTTCAGTAGCATGCAACACATCCTGTAATTCCTTGTCCTCAGCACATGCAGGAAAGGTAGAAATCCTTTGTTTTAAAACAGATAAAAGAAACTGTTGATACTTAAAACATGTGAAACTGGAAATTTAAAGCTCTAATAGAAAGGGTAGCTGAAGTATAAACCTTTTTGCCCCACCTGTCCAAGGCACGAGAATCCTTTTCAGAGGGGATAGGATTCTTAGAGGAGGCGGCCTTAGCAGCCTTGGAACCCTGCGAAATAGTTTCAGGATCAGCAGAAGGGTTCTTGAATAAGAATTGATGGGAATCAGGGACCCTGTAAAATCTATCAGGCTTAGAAGGAGCAGGTGGCATGGAATCAGGATTCGAGTTAGCTTCAGAGACGGCATCATCCACAATGTCAAGTACAGGAGGAATAGCTAAAGGCCTGTGCTGAGGGAGAAGAAGAAATTCCCTGAGTCTCTTTTTGGAAGCAGAATAATCCTGACCTTCCCAATGAAAATGCTTCCTCATCTCATGCAAAGTTTCCCCAAAAGAGAAACCTTCAGGGGGAGAGGCAGAGGGAACAGAATCCTCTGCATCCGAATCCTCATAAGGAGGAAAAGAGTAATCCTAATCAGAGGAAGAAACGGAAGATACAGAAGCCTGATCAGAGGAATCATAAGGGATATCCTGTCTAGGCCTTTTCTCAGGAGGAGGGTGAGAACCCCTAATCATAGTTAATAAATCCTCAGCCATCCGAAGTAATTGCTTCTGAGTCTCAGGAGCTGAATCCGAAGAAGCTTGAGCAGAAAGTCTGCGTTTAACAGGAGTCTTTGACTTATCTTTTGTCTTTGTGGAAATAGTAATGTGTGAAGGCCTGAAGACCCCCTCAGAAGCCGGTACCTGCACAGCGGTTCCGGAACAATCTGAAGGAGCGACGTCCGAAGGTCCTGCAGCAGACAAATTACTAGGCCTAGCTGGCTCACCATGTGAGTCCATGTCGGCCATCGGCTCTGAAGTGGTGGACGACAGGGGCTGCAAAAGCGCCTCACTGATGACCACCGAACCCGAAGCTGGCTCCGGCTGCAAAGTATCCTGTTTGGACCTCGGAGGCCTGTCCTTGTCTTTGCGCTTCTTCTGTAATCCGGTAATCGGTAAAGTATCTGACGACATTCTATAATTAAATCGTCTACCGAAGTAATTCAAGGCCCAATCGTACCTACGCTTGATAGTGCAAGAATTAAACCTGGCACAGAACCGACAACAAGAAACGTTGTGGTCAGGGCCTAAGCAAGGTAGACAGTAAGAGTGGAAATCTTTATGAGGTATTTGTTTTCCACACGATACACAATTATTAACTTTTTCTAACATTGGAGGAGCAAGAAAAAAGTTTCCCCAACGGGGTACTTAGCTTTGAGAAGAGAAGTAGAAAACTTCGGACTGACGACAATCACACCACGTTGTCTTGAAAACGCCAACCAACAACTAGCGAACTGCTTTGCACCGCATGGCAAGAAAGACTGGAGAAGATGGCGTCGGCTGTCAACTTTATACCCATGCGCTCTGACGTCAGGGTTCTAACTGAAACAGCCGACGCCAGACCCAGACTTTGATATTCTGGCCGACCTTGGGCTGCCTGCCGGCAGGAGTACCCTGCAGTTATGACTGCAACAGTGAAACACGAAGAACATCAATGTCAGTGGCAGGGAAAATAATGTTTCTGGAAAATTATTATTTAGATGTGACTTTAAGGACTTGTTTGTGCATTATAGCAGAGGGAGCATAAATATAAAGGACTAAAAGTTTATTTGACATTCACTGTAATATTAATAGTATTTTGAAAAGGAAATTGTATAGATTTAGATGAACTTGATGAGGTCATTATGAGACTAAGAATTAGCAGTGAAAATGATGCAGTTAAAAATGGATCAAATGAAACAGACACTCACACACACACACACACACACACACACACACACTCACACACACACACACACACACACAAACACACAAACAAACACACACACACACACACACACACACACACACACACGCACACACCCACACACACACACACACACACACACACACTTTTCTTCTACACCTTTTTGCTGCCATGGTTACCATCAAGACTTCCCACATCAGACTAGTGTATTCATCACCCCAGACATGGACACTCCACAGTAAGGACAAGAAAGTGGAGCCATTATACAGGAAGCCAGGACTGTAGTTTGTGTCCTTGCTGGCATCCCAGTAATGAAGATGTAGTTATATGGTCCTAACCCCACCTCTAATGGACAAAGTAAGTGCTTGTATTATTACAGGGGTGTTCTATGCCTCCTACTGATGTGTTCATCCTCCCTGCCACACACAGAAGTATAGCCTCATTGGCTTAGGGCTGCCAAGTATTCATTCTATGCTCCTATGGCTTCAATGTCATGCAAGCCTCCCCTTGCATGGGAACAGGTTGGCTGACCAGGACCCCCAACTCCTCCAGGAATAGCCAAGCTATCATAAGCCACTAACTACCACATTCCCGTACCTGACTCCTCTAGCACCTGAGTCACTACATAAAGTCAAGTCATCTGGGCTGTAGTTAGGGCCTTATCCTGCTATACCACAGAGCTGAGCTAGCAAAATGATTTGACATACGCACATATCCAGAGGAGTAGAAGATGAATGGGAAGACAATTTAAATATGATGAAGAAGACTGCTCTTTTTGTGACATTGACCGAGATATACTGCAGCCTTTATATGGACTAACAGAAGTGAGACAGCAGTTGAAGAGTTGTAAGATAATGAACAAAACTGATCAATAAAGGGATACATGTTATTAATGACTGAAATGGGGGTGAAAAACAATTTGACTGATCTGTGCTCTTTATTAAGTGTGCTATAAAAATGAGATCTATTTCAACTGTATGTTGCTTTTCTGACTGTGAGTACAAAAAGAGTTTCTATGTGGCAGAGTTCATTCATATTTAAGGAGAGCTGTAGAAGTTTAATATTAATAGGAGATTAAAGGGCTACAGTTCTCATAATCTCCCAAAAGGAAAGGTTGTTTTTCATTTTCCTGTTATTTAAAATGTTTAAAAGTGGGCTAAACATACTGGTTTACATTGTGAACTATACAAACAAGAAAAGACTCAAAAAAACTAAAGACCATTACTATAAAATTTGATTCAGCTTATTAAATGGGCTAATTTGTTAAAAGCATGTTAGGAGCAAAGTTTCCCCTAAGTGTACTGTTTTATGTTGTTGTTTTCTTATACGGAATGGTATAATACAGGAGATAAATGTACTGGCTCATACTTAATACAATTTAATATAATAAGAAAATCATTTACAAATTACGAACCACTGTTAAATTCTAGATATCAAAGTTTTGGGTCTATATCACCAAATCAAAACGTGATATACCTGAACACCTAATCATTAATACATTAACATAGCACTACGAAAACTACGAATGGACACTTCAGTGAATTTTTTCCCAGGAGAAAAATTGCTTGGCCAACCAAAACCCAAGCACACCGTCAAACCCTACGAAAGTGTGGGGCTTCACCTAACTAAATATACCAAGTCTGAGATCACTCTACAGCGAAGAAAAGGGCAGATTCCTGACTATGGCCAAGCAATTTTTTTCCCCTAGGAAAAAATTTTCTGACATGGCGGTTCGTACTTTTCGTAGTTCGATCATTATGCGTCGATATGGAGGTGTTCGGGTATGTCATGTTTTGATTTGCTGATATAGACCCAAAGTTTTACTTGCCCTGTTAAATGATTTGTTGAAGCTTATACCTTCGATGTGGTGAGGTTTAACCAGATACTGGACAAGCATGATCGGCAGCAATGTAATAATGTACTTCAATGATTTGATGTTGTGCAAGTGAAACAGATGACTGAATTGAGAAACCAAAGTACCCCTGGTCATGACTTTTTGTTTATTTAAGAAGATGGGGTGAGAAATGTTAATTTGTCAAATTTAGCATGAAGTACTGCAGGTAATTTTAAGCCTGTAACAAAAACCGTTGTATTAAAGAAAATGGGTTGTATTAATAAAAGAGAGGTTGTCTTTTAATGGTTAGAAACTCATTGTGTTAGATTAAAAAGAATTATTTTGTTGGGAAGGGCATACTGGATTTTGGTGGAAAGTAATCATTAATTTACAAGAACAGTAGTTAAACATGTATTTATAATATGTATTGCAATGGCTTATGTAGCAATTATGTTCATTCATCCCACGAAAAATTAGGGATCATGGGTTGTCTGCTGTGTTTGAATAAAATGGGGAAAAGAAAAAGATTTAGCTAATTGGAAAATAAAAGAATGAAGAAACTGGGAAAATAAGTAGCTGAGTGGAGTAAACAATGAAAGGTATCAATTGCATATATGGTGATATGATTCTTGGATCTCTGGATAACGAATGGCAAAGTGAAATTAACATGGACGTAGTTGATTACCTCACTGTACAGATAACAATGGGTTAATGAAAATACTGGGCTTATTATGCTTTGTGGGCTATGATGCCAAACATATTTAAAGAAAGTGTAACTATAAGGTGCCGCCATACCCTTTATTGCTGTTGAGAAACTTAAGAGGTGATAGAGGGGAAACATAGCCAAGCAGGGGCACTTAGACTGAAATGTAAAGCAAAAACAACAGGTTGAGTGATGTTTGTAAGGGTAGATGAAGGGCATGAGGTGGATGATAGAGTTTTAAGATGGAATTAAACTGATATTATGTAATTGAACATGAAGAAAAAATGCTGTCATGTATCAATGACTACTGGCAAAAATGCAAGACAGAGAGTTAGAGTTAATAATTAACAGATACAACTTAGAATGAAAATATTGCATGAACTACTAGCAAAAGAGGCATGTTAAAGGAAATGAGCATTCTGGGACACCATGAATGTGGCAAAAAATATATATATATAGGTATATACACAGATTTTTATTGGTTGTAAAAACAATATATCAACTAATTATTGCACAGAGACAATATAACAGAAAATAAAATATGTGTAATATCAATAAAATATACCACTATTTTTTTATAATTTTCTGAAACTAACAAACTTCAAACATTTACTTAGAAGTACTCATAACTATGATGGTTGCTTGTAGCATATATATCCATTATATGGTATTTCAAGTTTAAAGACAGTTCAGTTAATACTCAGGAGAAGTTAACATTACCCTTATAATCCTGTTTCTCCAACAACTGTTTAACTTTAGGCCATTATTTATAATTTATTGATTTTGTATGAATTCCGTGGTGGTACAGCTTTAGCGTTGTTACCTCACAGCAAGAGGTTCTCCCGTACGGTTCTCTACTTGGCTTGGGAGTGCCTTCTGTGTGGAGTCTGCATGTCCTCCCCACGGTTGGGTAGCATTCGAAAGACATGCGTGCGTAAATGGGCGTGCCTTCGTTGAAGGTTGGGTGTTGAGCTGGCACCTCGGCATTTCATAAAAAATCTACTGCCAATCATTAGCAGACCGGAGTTCCGCTGTGGCGACCCCTTACTGGGAAAAAGCAGAAAGACAAACAATAACATTGATTTTGTATGAATTATTTTTCAATTTCAATATTTCGATATCTTTACTTATGACTTGATTCAGAAATTGAAACTCATAAAACTGAGAAAGTTTGTTTTGATACCAGTTCCTTGACATAAATTTTCTAGAAAGTGTTTGTCTGATCTCCAAAAAGGGAATAACTACCTTTCTTCAAACACAGGAACAGGCACATGAAACAGAAACAGTTCTCTTTTTATTGAACATCCACCAGAACATAAAGCTTTACCAAATAACTTTATAGTAGAAAAGCTTTAAATGTATACAGCTATAAATAGTATACTTCCATTGTGCACTAACTTCCACATTTTATCTCAGATGTTTTGATGTGCAATCTTTACTTCTTCCATTCTGTCAGGTGTATAAAAAGCTCTGTGCAACCAGTTCCAAGTATAAATCTTCCAAAACTGAGATTGTAAAATCTCCTATACTAATCTTAAAATTACAGCGTTATCTTCTTCAGTCATACAATAATTCTCCTTTTGAAAGCTGAAACTCCAGTATTTGTTATTTAAGTTCACCTTGTAATCTATAAGGATTTTAAACAAATCTGATAATAAATGTTTGTAATTTTCAATTTTTCTTACTAAAACTAGTGGACCTATATTTTCAAGAAATTTGAGAATTTCTGTTTCCTTATATTCCTTGCAAAATTAAAATTTTCTTGCACAAACCCTCTTATCCCCTGGATATTTATTCAAACATCTGATTCTAAATCACATTCTGAGTTCAGCTTGTCTAATGGTTTTAAGATTTTGATTTTGATAGCAATTATTCCACCCAATGGAATTTTCGCTTTCAAAGTCCCTTTGTAATGTGGAAATAGATGATAATAGTTAACCATGTGTTTATAGGCCTCTTTTAAATTCTTCAAAATGCTGTTAACATATTGGGAATGTGTAGGTATATATTAAGAGTTGTTGTTGTTTTTGTTGAGTGATGAAGATAATTACATAATATTAACCACATCATAATATCAAATATTTCTAGTAGATTATGTTGAACTTTCATTTTCTATATCAAACAATTTAAATGTATTTCTTGTAAGAAATAATAATATTGACAGAAGTTGCTTGAACATGAATTTACATGCCAGGCAATTTTATTCCTTCCTTATCTAAGGTTTCAGTGCAGTGTTTGTATGCTACTCTTGTATTTTAGGATGCAAACAACTTTCAATATCAGCCTATTTAAGTTCTTTATTATGTATTTCATTTGGAATTATCTGGACTATATATAAGATGTTTGGAAGTATAACCATTTTATAAACCTTCCTTCAACGTTAAAAGTCAACATACTACAATTATTGCTCATACTGTTTATCTGTGGTATCATACATTCTCTCTCTTTTAACATCTGAGTTTTCTTTCAAGATTATATATACATATTCTAGTTCTAAAAATTCACTTGAAAATTAAGTTTATTAGGTTTTAAGGATGACTGATGTATATTTAATAAAACAGATGTATTTTTATTATTAAATAATAAATGTGAAATATTTTTATTATAGTTTGAATCACCTTCAATATATTAGATCAGTGAAACGGCAATGCCATTTTGCAGACACATATAGACCAAAATCCGAAAATAGCGAAAGCTCAGGTCAGCAATTTTTTTCCCAGGAAAAAAAAAATCACTTGGCCTGAGCCATGACATTGCCCTTTACCCCACTATAGTGCAGTCTCGGAGTTGATATATTTAGTTATGGGGTGTGGGAGGTAAAGCCCCCCCCCACTTTATGTTTGAAATTGTGTGTGTGCGTTTTCAGTGCTAGAATTTCTTTCCGAGGGAAATGTTCACAGTTTAGTGCAGTCACTGATTATGTGTCAATGAAGAGGCGTTCAATGTAACACCTCCTCGAGCATTTAATATAGACCCATATATATATATATATATATATATATATATATATATATAAACTTATTTTTATTCCTTTAACACTTTTGTTTTATCTTATAGCTAAGGCTATGGGTTCTATTGATAACTTAACATATGTGATAAAGGATACTCCTGCTTATTACCCTTTTTAATTTAGTAGGATGAAATATGTAGCAGCCAATTTTATCATATTGTCCAGGTACTTTAACACTTGAAGGAATTCTCTGGGAAGGCCAGACATATCTAGGAATTGAGCCCAATCTGACTGAATCAAATGCCTTTAATATGTCTGTGCTAATAAATGCAGATTCTATTTTGTTGTAATTTGCAATATCCATTAGAGTTAATATTGTTTTAATGTTGCTCTGTGTTTGTCATTTCAAAATAAAAAAAAATGTTAAATCTATGCCTGTTCTATCAGGGGTAAAAACCTTCAGGTTATTTGTGACAATATGAACAAAAATCTTATAATTTATGTTTAAAAGAGGTGGACTATAAGATACTGACAAAAAGTCTACAAAGTAGATTGAAATGTATTAAAGGGAGGTTGTAGGAGGTAGCAGATGTGACTCTTGAAGTACCTATTACAGAATTGTTATAAATAGTAAAAATGTTTGTCCAGGAGAAATGGAATAATGTTGATTTCTTACAGCCTTTATATGTCAACAAAGTATATGATTAGTTAGTATGTTATAGCATACGATGCAAGTTTAAATGTTTACATGTTTTGTATCAGAATTTCACAATGGAATGTGAATGTGGACAAGAAGTGTTACTTACAACTGATAGTAATGGGATTCATTGTGGAAAGAATAAAAATGCAGAATGGAGTTAAACAGAGATGTACCCCAGCTGAGTCTTGTGTTGGTAATGTAAAAACATCCTCATTAGGGAAGTCAAATGCTTTGTCAGACTTGAATGCACACAACTACAGAAAAGACAGTTTTTTCCTTCAGTATTTTTCTATGCAAATATTTCACTATTTCTTAGCAACAGAAAAGGCACAGAGGGGGTTATAAAATGTATACATTAAAGGTGGAGGAAGTTTGGACTGTGTATAAGCATGTATAACTGTATAGATTCTGTGGATGCATGGTTGAGAGTGGACAGCTTTTTCTGGAAATAACTTTACAACACTGGAGATAAAATCTGGGGAATAAAGAAACAGTACAACATATATGCAATCACATACTGCAAAAATGGCAGATGGAGTAAACTTTTGAAGGTGTTTAATGTTATGTAAACAAAGAAAATGTACCTTGTTAAAGTTTAACATGCTAGGAAAATACTTAAATGAGCACAAAAGTTACAAACATGTTCATGTTTTCTGCCTGTACAAGGAAACCACATAAACTCAATAAAGAGGCGGATTTTATACTAAGAAGAACACATGGGGTGCTTATAAATGATATAAGAATTGCTATTTTTTTTTTCTTTTTTTTATATTAACATCAATGTTTACATATTTCGTGTTATCTAAATATAGGCAACTGCAATATCTGAGAATAACAGAACTACTTTTAAAATACAGGGTTTAATAAACTGGCACAAAGGTGGGGAAAACAGAAATAAGAAAAGAGAAAGCTAAAGTTATGATAAGAAAGAAAGAAAGATGTAAGTGGTCTGGGGAAAATAATGAAATATATGACAGTTATAGAAAATGGATATGACATTTTATTTTTAAAATTAGAGTATTCACTTCAAGATGAAGAATTCCCAAATATTTGTACATACAAGTACTTTTTTATGTGGAAAGTGTAGCATATAAATGAATGCCAGTTAAAAGCAGAGGCTTTGCAAAAGTACAGAGAAAAACAATGTTTCTACAGTAAAGCATAACCTATTGTTCATGTTTAGTTTTTAATGAATGTCAGAGAATGAAGGATTTATGAATCTTAATTAAGAATAGACTATCAGGAGTAGGAATGCTGCTCTAAGATTTAACTGAGGATATATAATTTGCGGTGGTTATGAGAAAGCATGTAAATTAGCCGAAAATAAGCAAAGATTTCTAATGTAGATAGTATGGAGATATGGCTTACAGGGTGTGGATTTCTATTCTACTACACAATTTAGAATCCTAACATACTGTGATGATATCAAGACTTTTTTCAGATGAATTTGTGAATTGTAAGATTTCTGTTTTGTATGATGTATATTTTTGAAATAAATCTTACTGAAAGTCCTGAGTCTTTTTCAGTAAGTGCTATGGCATTTTTTACACCTACCTGACCCACCAGTACTTCATGCAGATGCATTTAGTGTCTCATTGTGAGACAGAAGCACACGTCATTTATTTGACATTAAGTAAAATCAGCATGCTATTTAGGAAATGTGGTATTTGCAGCTAAAGCAAAGGAAATAAAGAGGTTGTTCTGACATGTACTGCACAGCACAAGAAAGCAGGTTTTAATTCTGCTTTTGGAATTCAGTTTCTGCTGACCTCCTGTCTTCATTACCATTTCTTCTAAACTGCCCATATAATACAACTACCACCTTATCCCATGTAATCCAATGCAGAAAGGTCTTGAGGGAGAATGATTGAAGTGCAAATGAGCAAGGGAAAGTACAGAGAAACACTGAGTAGCCATGTTCCCATTACATATGTGGATATCACAGATTTTCTTTTTTTGTGTGCCTCTCTTATATGAGCTTAGCCAGACATGTGCAGTGTACAATGTTTTGTGTGTGTGTGTGTGTGTGTGGGGGGTGTGGGTGTGCGCGCATGAGAGAGAGAGATACACATGCTCTGCTTCACAACAACTGAATGTGTTCTCTGAAATGCATCTGTACAACTCCCATTCTGTCTGGAATTAGCTCGTCTTTGTCAGACATCTTCCTATGTTGAGGTCATCACCCCCTTGAAGAAGGGACAGCAGGTGTGAACTTCCCCTCCAAATGAATCAAATTGAACCCAGGTCATTGTCAATGAAGGTCAATTCTATTCCACTGCATTCATGGGTAGTCTTACATTGATATGGTTAGTAATAGAAGAATGAAGTAACTGATTTTTTAACAACAAAAACTGCAATTGCTTTGCTTCTTTCAAATCATGTAAAACTTTCTCTTACTCATATTTTCCAGTGCAAAACTAAACCATTCTCCACTGTAAAGATAACTTAGGCCAACAGAACTGTTTGTTTGTTTGTGTCTTTCAGCTTTTCCCGGTTAGGGGTCGCCACAGCGGAACTCTGGTCCGCTATTGATTGTTTTTATGTACCGGCTTGCCAGGCCTGACACACAACCTTCAACGAAGGTACGCCCATTCACGCATATCTCCACGCAGAAGATGCTCTAGCTGAGAATCGAACCGGACCGCATCTTACTGTGAGGCGACAATGCCACCGCAGCACCACCACCGCGGGTAACTTAGGCCAACAGAACAATCCTCAAAAATTAAAATCATGTTGCAACTACGCCTTCTTAAACAAATGAAGATAATGAAATGCCAGTATTGAACCAATATGCTAGCTGTGGGCAATATTTGTACTGCACATTTCCATAAGATGAGCCATGAATGTGTGCAGCACAGCACACTTGTTTGTTCTCTTAAACATGACACTGAGTGGCAGAGAGCCTGGCGAGTACCACTCCTGTGATTTTATGTATGGTGAATGTTGGGGCATCTTGTATGAACAGGTCATTCTTAAAAAACATTATGTGAGTACAGTAAATGTAATCAGTACCCATCAAGAGGATTCATAACTTAAGCCAAAGTTTTATTACTTAGATTTAGTTATAAGTAAGGGGGTGGGTGGGAGGGTGGAACAGGTCTCTTGCAAAAGACAGAACATAAGGGCATCTATTCCCCAGACAAGACACTTTTTCATGTCTTTGCATTTGAGTTAATTGGCTCATCCTATCACTGCTTGTTAAAAACTAACTTGCTCTAATGATCCCTAACCAAAAGCTGGAATGCCAACATACAAACACATGGCAGCACATCTGTGTAGATTACTATTATCTAGATCTTGAAGTTGGGAATTTCTGGTAGTCTGTTCCCTGGAAAGATGTACATTTCCAGAGGGATACAATAGGTCACAAAGTATCATACACATATAAAATATAAATTACATGAATTCCAGCTATGGGGTACTCAATGTAATACACAACATGGCATAAAGTTATCACTTGGCAAAGTGAGATTTCAATTAATGTTACTAGTGTCAGAGGTATTGTTGAAGAATACAACTGATATTACCTTAGAAACTTATATGCGTATATTCATGCAATGTGGATATGTTTACTGCTTCACAACACCTGAGTGTTGGTGTTGCAGTGTGGATATGTGCAAAAAATGCAGGAATTACTAGGGGTGGGAAGCATAATGGGGTGAATTAACTTATCATGACTGGATATGAAGCTGCTTGGTCAAAAATAAATGGAGCATAGACATAGGCAGTACATGCATTGTGCATGTATTTATAAAGTTTATTTTATGGCAGGTTACAGTAAAATATTATCTGGATCATATTGATACCAAAGTCAAGAATATGACTTGTCAGATTAATAGCAAAAAGTTCTGCTTATTGTAATATAAGAAAGCTATGGATGACAGCTAATGTGAGGAAGGAATGAATACTGGGGGTCTGTTTACAGAAAAAAGAAATAAATGAGTTGGCATGTTATAAGATGATACTAATATTTCAAAATGCAGTATAATGAGATGCTTCTTTAATGACATTTTAATAAAAATAAATGAACCCCTACTTTTTTCTGATACATACTTGGCATACTTTACATCTGCCTGCACCAGTACCTACATAAATAAATAGGACCTTGGGGTAACACCTCAAACAAAGGCTGGCACTTGACTGCATTATTATCAGCCTACAATTCTACATTTAAAGTGAAGTATAAGGCAAAAAAAACAAAGAAGTGGAAATAATTATTTTAGGAAATTCATATTTTTATTTCTCAGGTCTTTGGAACTCGTGATAGATTTTCTGACATGAACACATTTTGGCCTCTGCTTTTCCTGTGTGCTGACTGCTGGTAAAATGGTACATGAAAATGTCTCCACTGTGCAAAGGCTAAGCAAGGTACTATGCCTTTACTTTATATAATTTTGTGCGTTCATCCATAGCACTGACAGTCATTATTGCAGGACTAGAAAGATAATGAGATGGGTAATTGCATAGTAAGCACTTGGTATTTTTATGAGCTGTATTATCATAATCTACAGGCATTACCACCTACGATTATAGACTAAATCACTGGGATAATACGAATGCAATTAACATATTCTGAATTATAGACTTAACAGAGGTAATGTAAATGGCACAAATATCAAAACAAAAGAAATAGCACTACATTTGATAGAGCTTCCAGAAACTAAAAAACTTAAAACAACAAAGTCAAAAAAAGAACATCTGGATTCATATATATATATATTTATTAAAATAAAAATAAATAAATAAAAAAATACTGAACACCAATAAACTGCACAAACATAAATAGTCCATAAACTATTTTCTTGTAATTCCTCTAGTTTATTATGTACTATACTAACATAATCTTTAATTTTAAATTAATATACGTTGATAGTGGTTCATATCACTTAACAGTTCTAATATACTATCATTATATTGTTGTTATATATATATAATGATAGGTCCCCTTTATCTGCTGCAGGAATAGAAATATTCATATCATCATAAAGAAGACCAAAGCAAGAATATTCTTGTTTCTGTTTTTTTTTTTATTTCTAACCTAAGCCATCATTATCAAGATGTAGATCTTTCTCAACTATTTTGTAAAAAGTATCCAAGTTGGATGTAATACAGGCACATATAAACTCCGTCTCCAAGTAAAATCAAATCATTTACTTATTCATTCATTATTATTATTAAACATCATCTGGACAGAACAAGTAAAAGCAAGTAAACAAATGGTAGTGCATAGTAAGAATACCACAGCCATGACACAGATAATGTTAACATGTCACAAACAATGCCCTTTCCCCATAG
Source organism: Protopterus annectens (assembly GCF_019279795.1). Taxonomy (NCBI): domain Eukaryota; kingdom Metazoa; phylum Chordata; order Ceratodontiformes; family Protopteridae; genus Protopterus; species Protopterus annectens. The sequence continues at coordinate 654,464,936 of NC_056748.1, forward strand.
CAGAAGCCTCATACAAAAGGCAGAAACAGATCAATGAGCATAGACATTAAGATGTTTGTTAGGAATGTCCAGCTCTAAACACTCTAAACAATTTCTCTTGGATTTTTATAGTACTGCTGTTGCTTTAAAAGACGTAAGATCTATAATAATGGTCACGATGGATGTTGTCTCTCTGTTTACAAA